>NW_028283712.1:300000-415899 GCF_059441095.1 Idiotropiscis lumnitzeri
TGTAGAAAGGCATCCTGAAGCCTGGAAAGTCATTGATTTGATTGTCCAGTATTTCCTTCATGAGATATTGCAACACTTAGAAAAAGTGTACAGCGCCAGCAGACAATGAATTTTCAGCACTAAAAAAACGAAACTTCATTAACAGCTAAACTAAACGTTTCCAATGTAAATTTCCAACTTTATATAGAGTAAAAAGACATCCTGAAGCCTGGGCAGCCATTAATTTGATTGTCCAATATTTCCCTTATGAGATAATGCCTCTCATAGCAAATGTGTACAGCGCGAGCTGAAAATGCATTTACAGCACTAAAAAACCAAACTTTTATAACAGCTAAACCAAACGTTTCCATTGTAAATTTCCACCTTTATATAGTGTAAAAAGACATCCTGAAGCCTGGGCAGTCATTAATTTGATTGTCCAATATTTCCCTTATGAGATAATGCCTCTCATAGCAAATGTGTACAGCGCGAGCTGAAAATGCATTTACAGCACTAAAAAACCAAACTTTTATAACAGCTAAACCAAACGTTTCCAATGTAAATTTCCACCTTTATATAGTGTAGAAAGGCATCCTGAAGCCTGGAAAGTCTTTAATTTGATTGTCCAGTATTTCCTTCATGAGATATTGCAACACTTAGAAAAAGTGTACAGCGCCAGCAGACAATGAATTTTCAGCACTAAAAAAAACGAAACTTCATTAACAGCTAAACTAAACGTTTCCAATGTAAATTTCCACCTTTATATAGTGTAAAAAGACATCCTGAAGCCTGGGCAGTCATTAATTTGATTGTCCAATATTTCCCTTATGAGATAATGCCTCTCATAGCAAATGTGTACAGCGCGAGCTGAAAATGCATTTACAGCACTAAAAAACCAAACTTTTATAACAGCTAAACCAAACGTTTCCAATGTAAATTTCCACCTTTATATAGTGTAGAAAGGCATCCTGAAGCCTGGAAAGTCATTAATTTGATTGTCCAGTATTTCCTTCATGAGATATTGCAACACTTAGAAAAAGTGTACAGCGCCAGCAGACAATGAATTTTCAGCACTAAAAAAACGAAACTTCATTAACAGCTAAACCAAACGTTTCCAATGTAAATTTCCACATTTATAGAGTGTAAAAAGGCATCCTGAAGCCTGGGAAGTCATTAATTTGATTGTCCAGTATTTCCCTTATGAGATAATGCCTCACATAGCAAATGTGTACAGTGCGAGCTGAAAATGCATTTTCAGCACTAAAAAACCAAACTTTTATAACAGCTAAACCAAACGTTTCCAATGTAAATTTCCACCTTTATATAGTGCAAAAAGACATCCTGAAGCCTGGGCAGCCATTAATTTGATTGTCCAATATTTCCCTTATGAGATAATGCCTCTCATAGCAAATGTGTACAGCGCGAGCTGAAAATGCATTTTCAGCACTAAAAAACCAAACTTTTATAACAGCTAAACCAAACGTTTCCAATGTAAATTTCCACCTTTATATAGTGTAAAAAGACATCCTGAAGCCTGGGCAGTCATTAATTTGATTGTCCAGTATTTCCCTTATGAGATAATGCCTCACATAGCAAATGTGTACAGTGCGAGCTGAAAATGCATTTTCAGCACTAAAAAAACCAAACTTTTATAACAGCTAAACCAAACGTTTCCAATGTAAATTTCCACCTTTATATAGTGTAAAAAGACATCCTGAAGCCTGGGCAGTCATTAATTTGATTGTCCGATATTTCCCTTATGAGACAATGCCTCTCATAGCAAATGTGTACAGCGCGAGCTGAAAATGCATTTACAGCACTAAAAAAACAAACTTTTATAACAGCTAAACCAAACGTTTCCAATGTACATTTCCACCTTTATATAGTGTAGAAAGGCATCCTGAAGCCTGGAAAGTCATTAATTTGATTGTCCAGTATTTCCTTCATGAGATATTGCAACACTTAGAAAAAGTGTACAGCGCCAGCAGACAATGAATTTTCAGCACTAAAAAAACGAAACTTCATTAACAGCTAAACCAAACGTTTCCAATGTAAATTTCCACATTTATAGAGTGTAAAAAGGCATCCTGAAGCCTGGGAAGTCATTAATTTGATTGTCCAGTATTTCCCTTATGAGATAATGCCTCACATAGCAAATGTGTACAGTGCGAGCTGAAAATGCATTTACAGCACTAAAAAACCAAACTTTTATAACAGCTAAACCAAACGTTTCCAATGTAAATTTTCACCTTTATATAGTGTAGAAAGGCATCCTGAAGCCTGGAAAGTCATTGATTTGATTGTCCAGTATTTCCTTCATGAGATATTGCAACACTTAGAAAAAGTGTACAGCGCCAGCAGACAATGAATTTTCAGCACTAAAAAAAACGAAACTTCATTAACAGCTAAACTAAACGTTTCCAATGTAAATTTCCACCTTTATATAGTGTAAAAAGACATCCTGAAGCCAGCGCAGTCATTAATTTGATTGTCCAATATTTCCCTTATGAGATAATGCCTCTCATAGCAAATGTGTACAGCGCGAGCTGAAAATGCATTTACAGCACTAAAAAACCAAACTTTTATAACAGCTAAACCAAACGTTTCCAATGTAAATTTCCACCTTTATATAGTGTAGAAAGGCATCCTGAAGCCTGGAAAGTCATTAATTTGATTGTCCAGTATTTCCTTCATGAGATATTGCAACACTTAGAAAAAGTGTACAGCGCCAGCAGACAATGAATTTTCAGCACTAAAAAAACGAAACTTCATTAACAGCTAAACTAAACGTTTCCAATGTAAATTTCCACCTTTATATAGTGTAGAAAGACATCCTGAAGCCTGCGCAGTCATTAATTTGATTGTCCAATATTTCCCTTATGAGATAATGCCTCTCATAGCAAATGTGTACAGCGCGAGCTGAAAATGCATTTACAGCACTAAAAAACCAAACTTTTATAACAGCTAAACCAAACGTTTCCAATGTAAATTTCCACCTTTATATAGTGTAGAAAGGCATCCTGAAGCCTGGAAAGTCATTAATTTGATTGTCCAGTATTTCCTTCATGAGATATTGCAACACTTAGAAAAAGTGTACAGCGCCAGCAGACAATGAATTTTCAGCACTAAAAAAAACGAAACTTCATTAACAGCTAAACTAAACGTTTCCAATGTAAATTTCCACCTTTATATAGTGTAAAAAGACATCCTGAAGCCTGCGCAGTCATTAATTTGATTGTCCAATATTTCCCTTATGAGATAATGCCTCTCATAGCAAATGTGTACAGCGCGAGCTGAAAATGCATTTACAGCACTAAAAAACCAAACTTTTATAACAGCTAAACCAAACGTTTCCAATGTAAATTTCCACCTTATATAGTGTAGAAAGGCATCCTGAAGCCTGGAAAGTCATTAATTTGATTGTCCAGTATTTCCTTCATGAGATATTGCAACACTTAGAAAAAGTGTACAGCGCCAGCAGACAATGAATTTTCAGCACTAAAAAAAACGAAACTTCATTAACAGCTAAACTAAACGTTTCCAATGTAAATTTCCACCTTTATATAGTGTAGAAAGACATCCTGAAGCCTGCGCAGTCATTAATTTGATTGTCCAATATTTCCCTTATGAGATAATGCCTCTCATAGCAAATGTGTACAGCGCGAGCTGAAAATGCATTTACAGCACTAAAAAACCAAACTTTTATAACAGCTAAACCAAACGTTTCCAATGTAAATTTCCACCTTTATATAGTGTAGAAAGGCATCCTGAAGCCTGGAAAGTAATTAATTTGATTGTCCAGTATTTCCTTCATGAGATATTGCAACACTTAGAAAAAGTGTACAGCGCCAGCAGACAATGAATTTTCAGCACTAAAAAAACGAAACTTCATTAACAGCTAAACTAAACGTTTCCAATGTAAATGTCCACCTTTATATAGTGTAAAAAGACATCCTGAAGCCTGGGCAGTCATTAATTTGATTGTCCAATATTTCCCTTATGAGATAATGCCTCTCATAGCAAATGTGTACAGCGCGAGCTGAAAATGCATTTACAGCACTAAAAAAACAAACTTTTATAACAGCTAAACCAAACGTTTCCAATGTAAATTTCCACCTTTATATAGTGTAGAAAGGCATCCTGAAGCCTGGAAAGTCATTAATTTGATTGTCCAGTATTTCCTTCATGAGATATTGCAACACTTAGAAAAAGTGTACAGCGCCAGCAGACAATGAATTTTCAGCACTAAAAAAAACGAAACTTCATTAACAGCTAAACTAAACGTTTCCAATGTAAATTTCCACCTTTATATAGTGTAAAAAGACATCCTGAAGCCTGGGCAGTCATTAATTTGATTGTCCAATATTTCCCTTATGAGATAATGCCTCTCATTGCAAATGTGTACAGCGCGAGCTGAAAATGCATTTACAGCACGAAAAAAACAAACTTTTATAACAGCTAAACCAAACGTTTCCAATGTACATTTCCACCTTTATATAGTGTAGAAAGGCATCCTGAAGCCTGGAAAGTCATTAATTTGATTGTCCAGTATTTCCTTCATGAGATATTGCAACACTTAGAAAAAGTGTACAGCGCCAGCAGACAATGAATTTTCAGCACTAAAAAAACGAAACTTCATTAACAGCTAAACCAAACGTTTCCAATGTAAATTTCCACATTTATAGAGTGTAAAAAGGCATCCTGGAGCCTGGGAAGTCATTAATTTGATTGTCCAGTATTTCCCTTATGAGATAATGCCTCACATAGCAAATGTGTACAGTGCGAGCTGAAAATGCATTTTCAGCACTAAAAAACCAAACTTTTATAACAGCTAAACCAAACGTTTCCAATGTACATTTCCACCTTTATATAGTGTAAAAAGGCATCCTGAAGCCTGGAAAGTCATTAATTTGATTGTCCAGTATTTCCTTCATGAGATATTGCAACACTTAGAAAAAGTGTACAGCGCCAGCAGACAATGAATTTTCAGCACTAAAAAAACGAAACTTCATTAACAGCTAAACTAAACGTTTCCAATGTAAATTTCCACCCTTATATAGTGTAAAAAGACATCCTGAAGCCTGGGCAGTCATTAATTTGATTGTCCAATATTTCCCTTATGAGATAATGCCTCTCATAGCAAATGTGTACAGCGCGAGCTGAAAATGCATTTACAGCACTAAAAAACCAAACTTTTATAACAGCTAAACCAAACGTTTCCAATGTAAATTTCCACCTTTATATAGTGTAGAAAGGCATCCTGAAGCCTGGAAAGTCATTAATTTGATTGTCCAGTATTTCCTTCATGAGATATTGCAACACTTAGAAAAAGTGTACAGCGCCAGCAGACAATGAATTTTCAGCACTAAAAAAACGAAACTTCATTAACAGCTAAACTAAACGTTTCCAATGTAAATTTCCACCTTTATATAGTGTAAAAAGACATCCTGAAGCCTGGGCAGCCATTAATTTGATTGTCCAATATTTCCCTTATGAGATAATGCCTCTCATAGCAAATGTGTACAGCGCGAGCTGAAAATGCATTTACAGCACTAAAAAACCAAACTTTTATAACAGCTAAACCAAACGTTTCCAATGTAAATTTCCACCTTTATATAGTGTAAAAAGACATCCTGAAGCCTGGGCAGTCATTAATTTGATTGTCCAATATTTCCCTTATGAGATAATGCCTCTCATAGCAAATGTGTACAGCGCGAGCTGAAAATGCATTTACAGCACTAAAAAACCAAACTTTTATAACAGCTAAACCAAACGTTTCCAATGTAAATTTCCACCTTTATATAGTGTAGAAAGGCATCCTGAAGCCTGGAAAGTCATTAATTTGATTGTCCAGTATTTCCTTCATGAGATATTGCAACACTTAGAAAAAGTGTACAGCGCCAGCAGACAATGAATTTTCAGCACTAAAAAAACGAAACTTCATTAACAGCTAAACCAAACGTTTCCAATGTAAATTTCCACATTTATAGAGTGTAAAAAGGCATCCTGAAGCCTGGGAAGTCATTAATTTGATTGTCCAGTATTTCCCTTATGAGATAATGCCTCACATAGCAAATGTGTACAGTGCGAGCTGAAAATGCATTTTCAGCACTAAAAAACCAAACTTTTATAACAGCTAAACCAAACGTTTCCAATGTAAATTTCCACCTTTATATAGTGTAAAAAGACATCCTGAAGCCTGGGCAGTCATTAATTAGATTGTCCAGTATTTCCCTTATGAGATAATGCCTCACATAGCAAATGTGTACAGCGCGAGCTGAAAATGCATTTTACAGCACTAAAAAACCAAACTTTTATAACAGCTAAACCAAACGTTTCCAATGTAAATTTCCACCTTTATATAGTGTAAAAAGACATCCTGAAGCCTGGGCAGTCATTAATTTGATTGTCCAATATTTCCCTTATGAGATAATGCCTCTCATAGCAAATGTGTACAGCGCGAGCTGAAAATGCATTTACAGCACTAAAAAACCAAACTTTTATAACAGCTAAACCAAACGTTTCCAATGTAAATTTCCACCTTTATATAGTGTAGAAAGGCATACTGAAGCCTGGAAAGTCATTAATTTGATTGTCCAGTATTTCCTTCATGAGATATTGCAACACTTAGAAAAAGTGTTCAGCGCCAGCAGACAATGAATTTTCAGCACTAAAAAAACGAAACTTCATTAACAGCTAAACTAAACGTTTCCAATGTATATTTCCACCTTTATATAGTGTAAAAAGACATCCTGAAGCCTGGGCAGTCATTAATTTGATTGTCCAATATTTCCCTTATGAGATAATGCCTCTCATAGCAAATGTGTACAGCGCGAGCTGAAAATGCATTTACAGCACTAAAAAACCAAACTTTTATAACAGCTAAACCAAACGTTTCCAATGTAAATTTCCACCTTTATATAGTGTAGAAAGGCATACTGAAGCCTGGAAAGTCATTAATTTGATTGTCCAGTATTTCCTTCATGAGATATTGCAACACTTAGAAAAAGTGTTCAGCGCCAGCAGACAATGAATTTTCAGCACTAAAAAAACGAAACTTCATTAACAGCTAAACCAAACGTTTCCAATGTAAATTTCCACATTTATAGAGTGTAAAAAGGCATCCTGAAGCCTGGGAAGTCATTAATTTGATTGTCCAGTATTTCCCTTATGAGATAATGCCTCACATAGCAAATGTGTACAGTGCGAGCTGAAAATGCATTTTCAGCACTAAAAAACCAAACTTTTATAACAGCTAAACCAAACGTTTCCAATGTACATTTCCACCTTTATATAGTGTAAAAAGACATCCTGAAGCCTGGGCAGTCATTAATTTGATTGTCCAGTATTTCCCTTTTGAGATAATGCCTCACATAGCAAATGTGGACAGTGCGAGCTGAAAATGCATTTTCAGCACTAAAAAAAACAAACTTTTATAACAGCTAAACCAAACGTTTCCAATGTAAATTTCCACCTTTATATAGTGTAAAAAGACATCCTGAAGCCTGGGCAGTCATTAATTTGATTGTCCAATATTTCCCTTATGAGATAATGCCTCTCATAGCAAATGTGTACAGCGCGAGCTGAAAATGCATTTACAGCAATAAAAAACCAAACTTTTATAACAGCTAAACCAAACGTTTCCAATGTAAATTTCCACCTTTATATAGTGTAGAAAGGCATCCTGAAGCCTGGAAAGTCATTAATTTGATTGTCCAGTATTTCCTTCATGAGATATTGCAACACTTAGAAAAAGTGTACAGCGCCAGCAGACAATGAATTTTCAGCACTAAAAAAAACGAAACTTCATTAACAGCTAAACTAAACGTTTCCAATGTAAATTTCCACCTTTATATAGTGTAAAAATACATCCTGAAGCCTGCGCAGTCATTAATTTGATTGTCCAATATTTCCCTTATGAGATAATGCCTCTCATAGCAAATGTGTACAGCGCGAGCTGAAAATGCATTTACAGCACTAAAAAACCAAACTTTTATAACATCTAAACCAAACGTTTCCAATGTAAATTTCCACGTTTATATAGTGTAGAAAGGCATCCTGAAGCCTGGAAAGTCATTAATTTGATTGTCCAGTATTTCCTTCATGAGATATTGCAACACTTAGAAAAAGTGTACAGCGCCAGCAGACAATGAATTTTCAGCACTAAAAAAACGAAACTTCATTAACAGCTAAACCAAACGTTTCCAATGTAAAATTCCACATTTATAGAGTGTAAAAAGGCATCCTGAAGCCTGGGAAGTCATTAATTTTATTGTCCAGTATTTCCCTTATGAGATAATGCCTCACATAGCAAATGTGTACAGTGCGAGCTGAAAATGCATTTACAGTTCTAAAAAACCAAACTTTTATAACAGCTAAACCAAACGTTTCCAATGTAAATTTCCACCTTTATATAGTGTAGAAAGGCATCCTGAAGCCTGGAAAGTCATTAATTTGATTGTCCAGTATTTCCTTCATGAGATATTGCAACACTTAGAAAAAGTGTACAGCGCCAGCAGACAATGAATTTTCAGCACTAAAAAAACGAAACTTCATTAACAGCTAAACCAAACGTTTCCAATGTAAATTTCCACATTTATAGAGTGTAAAAAGGCATCCTGAAGCCTGGGAAGTCATTAATTTGATTGTCCAGTATTTCCCTTATGAGATAATGCCTCACATAGCAAATGTGTACAGTGCGAGCTGAAAATGCATTTTCAGCACTAAAAAACCAAACTTTTATAACAGCTAAACCAAACGTTTCCAAAGTAAATTTCCACCTTTATATAGTGTAAAAAGACATCCTGAAGCCTGGGCAGTCATGAATTTGATTGTCCAGTATTTCCCTTATGAGATAATGCCTCACATAGCAAATGTGTACAGCGCGAGCTGAAAATGCATTTACAGCACTAAAAAACCAAACTTTTATAACAGCTAAACCAAACGTTTCCTATGTAAATTTCCACCTTTATATAGTGTAAAAAGACATCCTGAAGCCTGGGCAGTCATTAATTTGATTGTCCAATATTTCCCTTATGAGATAATGCCTCTCATAGCAAATGTGTACAGCGCGAGCTGAAAATGCATTTACAGCACTAAAAAACCAAACTTTTATAACAGCAAAACCAAACGTTTCAAATGTAAATTTCCACCTTTATATAGTGTAGAAAGGCATCCTGAAGCCTGGAAAGTCATTAATTTGATTGTCCAGTATTTCCTTCATGAGATATTGCAACACTTAGAAAAAGTGTACAGCGCCAGCAGACAATGAATTTTTAGCACTAAAAAAACGAAACTTCATTAACAGCTAAACCAAACGTTTCCAATGTAAATTTCCACATTTATAGAGTGTAAAAAGGCATCCTGGAGCCTGGGAAGTCATTAATTTGATTGTCCAGTATTTCCCTTATGAGATAATGCCTCACATAGCAAATGTGTACAGTGCGAGCTGAAAATGCATTTTCAGCACTAAAAAACCAAACTTTTATAACAGCTAAACCAAACGTTTCCAATGTACATTTCCACCTTTATATAGTGTAAAAAGGCATCCTGAAGCCTGGAAAGTCATTAATTTGATTGTCCAGTATTTCCTTCATGAGATATTGCAACACTTAGAAAAAGTGTACAGCGCCAGCAGACAATGAATTTTCAGCACTAAAAAAACGAAACTTCATTAACAGCTAAACTAAACGTTTCCAATGTAAATTTCCACCCTTATATAGTGTAAAAAGACACCCTGAAGCCTGGGCAGTCATTAATTTGATTGTCCAATATTTCCCTTATGAGATAATGCCTCTCATAGCAAATGTGTACAGCGCGAGCTGAAAATGCATTTACAGCACTAAAAAACCAAACTTTTATAACAGCTAAACCAAACGTTTCCAATGTAAATTTCCACCTTTATATAGTGTAGAAAGGCATCCTGAAGCCTGGAAAGTCATTAATTTGATTGTCCAGTATTTCCTTCATGAGATATTGCAACACTTAGAAAAAGTGTACAGTGCGAGCTGAAAATGCATTTTCAGCACTAAAAAAACCAAACTTTTATAACAGCTAAACCAAACGTTTCCAATGTAAATTTCCACCTTTATATAGTGTAAAAAGACATCCTGAAGCCTGGGCAGTCATTAATTTGATTGTCCGATATTTCCCTTATGAGACAATGCCTCTCATAGCAAATGTGTACAGCGCGAGCTGAAAATGCATTTACAGCACTAAAAAAACAAACTTTTATAACAGCTAAACCAAACGTTTCCAATGTACATTTCCACCTTTATATAGTGTAGAAAGGCATCCTGAAGCCTGGAAAGTCATTGATTTGATTGTCCAGTATTTCCTTCATGAGATATTGCAACACTTAGAAAAAGTGTACAGCGCCAGCAGACAATGAATTTTCAGCACTAAAAAAAACGAAACTTCATTAACAGCTAAACTAAACGTTTCCAATGTAAATTTCCACCTTTATATAGTGTAAAAAGACATCCTGAAGCCTGCGCAGTCATTAATTTGATTGTCCAATATTTCCCTTATGAGATAATGCCTCTCATAGCAAATGTGTACAGCGCGAGCTGAAAATGCATTTACAGCACTAAAAAACCAAACTTTTATAACAGCTAAACCAAACGTTTCCAATGTAAATTTCCACCTTTATATAGTGTAGAAAGGCATCCTGAAGCCTGGAAAGTCATTAATTTGATTGTCCAATATTTCCTTCATGAGATATTGCAACACTTAGAAAAAGTGTACAGCGCCAGCAGACAATGAATTTTCAGCACTAAAAAAACGAAACTTCATTAACAGCTAAACTAAACGTTTCCAATGTAAATTTCCACCTTTATATAGTGTAGAAAGACATCCTGAAGCCTGCGCAGTCATTAATTTGATTGTCCAATATTTCCCTTATGAGATAATGCCTCTCATAGCAAATGTGTACAGCGCGAGCTGAAAATGCATTTACAGCACTAAAAAACCAAACTTTTATAACAGCTAAACCAAACGTTTCCAATGTAAATTTCCACCTTTATATAGTGTAGAAAGGCATCCTGAAGCCTGGAAAGTCATTAATTTGATTGTCCAGTATTTCCTTCATGAGATATTGCAACACTTAGAAAAAGTGTACAGCGCCAGCAGACAATGAATTTTCAGCACTAAAAAAAACGAAACTTCATTAACAGCTAAACTAAACGTTTCCAATGTAAATTTCCACCTTTATATAGTGTAAAAAGACATCCTGAAGCCTGCGCAGTCATTAATTTGATTGTCCAATATTTCCCTTATGAGATAATGCCTCTCATAGCAAATGTGTACAGCGCGAGCTGAAAATGCATTTACAGCACTAAAAAACCAAACTTTTATAACAGCTAAACCAAACGTTTCCAATGTAAATTTCCACCTTATATAGTGTAGAAAGGCATCCTGAAGCCTGGAAAGTCATTAATTTGATTGTCCAGTATTTCCTTCATGAGATATTGCAACACTTAAAAAAAGTGTACAGCGCCAGCAGACAATGAATTTTCAGCACTAAAAAAAACGAAACTTCATTAACAGCTAAACTAAACGTTTCCAATGTAAATTTCCACCTTTATATAGTGTAGAAAGACATCCTGAAGCCTGCGCAGTCATTAATTTGATTGTCCAATATTTCCCTTATGAGATAATGCCTCTCATAGCA
Organism: Idiotropiscis lumnitzeri; assembly: GCF_059441095.1. NCBI lineage: Eukaryota > Metazoa > Chordata > Actinopteri > Syngnathiformes > Syngnathidae > Idiotropiscis > Idiotropiscis lumnitzeri. The sequence goes on from NW_028283712.1 coordinate 311,651, forward strand.
AATGTGTACAGCGCGAGCTGAAAATGCATTTACAGCACTAAAAAACCAAACTTTTATAACAGCTAAACCAAACGTTTCCAATGTAAATTTCCACCTTTATATAGTGTAGAAAGGCATCCTGAAGCCTGGAAAGTCATTAATTTGATTGTCCAGTATTTCCTTCATGAGATATTGCAACACTTAGAAAAAGTGTACAGCGCCAGCAGACAATGAATTTTCAGCACTAAAAAAACGAAACTTCATTAACAGCTAAACTAAACGTTTCCAATGTAAATGTCCACCTTTATATAGTGTAAAAAGACATCCTGAAGCCTGGGCAGTCATTAATTTGATTGTCCAATATTTCCCTTATGAGATAATGCCTCTCATAGCAAATGTGTACAGCGCGAGCTGAAAATGCATTTACAGCACTAAAAAAACAAACTTTTATAACAGCTAAACCAAACGTTTCCAATGTAAATTTCCACCTTTATATAGTGTAGAAAGGCATCCTGAAGCCTGGAAAGTCATTAATTTGATTGTCCAGTATTTCCTTCATGAGATATTGCAACACTTAGAAAAAGTGTACAGCGCCAGCAGACAATGAATTTTCAGCACTAAAAAAAACGAAACTTCATTAACAGCTAAACTAAACGTTTCCAATGTAAATTTCCACCTTTATATAGTGTAAAAAGACATCCTGAAGCCTGGGCAGTCATTAATTTGATTGTCCAATATTTCCCTTATGAGATAATGCCTCTCATTGCAAATGTGTACAGCGCGAGCTGAAAATGCATTTACAGCACGAAAAAAACAAACTTTTATAACAGCTAAACCAAACGTTTCCAATGTACATTTCCACCTTTATATAGTGTAGAAAGGCATCCTGAAGCCTGGAAAGTCATTAATTTGATTGTCCAGTATTTCCTTCATGAGATATTGCAACACTTAGAAAAAGTGTACAGCGCCAGCAGACAATGAATTTTCAGCACTAAAAAAACGAAACTTCATTAACAGCTAAACCAAACGTTTCCAATGTAAATTTCCACATTTATAGAGTGTAAAAAGGCATCCTGGAGCCTGGGAAGTCATTAATTTGATTGTCCAGTATTTCCCTTATGAGATAATGCCTCACATAGCAAATGTGTACAGTGCGAGCTGAAAATGCATTTTCAGCACTAAAAAACCAAACTTTTATAACAGCTAAACCAAACGTTTCCAATGTACATTTCCACCTTTATATAGTGTAAAAAGGCATCCTGAAGCCTGGAAAGTCATTAATTTGATTGTCCAGTATTTCCTTCATGAGATATTGCAACACTTAGAAAAAGTGTACAGCGCCAGCAGACAATGAATTTTCAGCACTAAAAAAACGAAACTTCATTAACAGCTAAACTAAACGTTTCCAATGTAAATTTCCACCCTTATATAGTGTAAAAAGACATCCTGAAGCCTGGGCAGTCATTAATTTGATTGTCCAATATTTCCCTTATGAGATAATGCCTCTCATAGCAAATGTGTACAGCGCGAGCTGAAAATGCATTTACAGCACTAAAAAACCAAACTTTTATAACAGCTAAACCAAACGTTTCCAATGTAAATTTCCACCTTTATATAGTGTAGAAAGGCATCCTGAAGCCTGGAAAGTCATTAATTTGATTGTCCAGTATTTCCTTCATGAGATATTGCAACACTTAGAAAAAGTGTACAGCGCCAGCAGACAATGAATTTTCAGCACTAAAAAAACGAAACTTCATTAACAGCTAAACTAAACGTTTCCAATGTAAATTTCCACCTTTATATAGTGTAAAAAGACATCCTGAAGCCTGGGCAGCCATTAATTTGATTGTCCAATATTTCCCTTATGAGATAATGCCTCTCATAGCAAATGTGTACAGCGCGAGCTGAAAATGCATTTACAGCACTAAAAAACCAAACTTTTATAACAGCTAAACCAAACGTTTCCAATGTAAATTTCCACCTTTATATAGTGTAAAAAGACATCCTGAAGCCTGGGCAGTCATTAATTTGATTGTCCAATATTTCCCTTATGAGATAATGCCTCTCATAGCAAATGTGTACAGCGCGAGCTGAAAATGCATTTACAGCACTAAAAAACCAAACTTTTATAACAGCTAAACCAAACGTTTCCAATGTAAATTTCCACCTTTATATAGTGTAGAAAGGCATCCTGAAGCCTGGAAAGTCATTAATTTGATTGTCCAGTATTTCCTTCATGAGATATTGCAACACTTAGAAAAAGTGTACAGCGCCAGCAGACAATGAATTTTCAGCACTAAAAAAACGAAACTTCATTAACAGCTAAACCAAACGTTTCCAATGTAAATTTCCACATTTATAGAGTGTAAAAAGGCATCCTGAAGCCTGGGAAGTCATTAATTTGATTGTCCAGTATTTCCCTTATGAGATAATGCCTCACATAGCAAATGTGTACAGTGCGAGCTGAAAATGCATTTTCAGCACTAAAAAACCAAACTTTTATAACAGCTAAACCAAACGTTTCCAATGTAAATTTCCACCTTTATATAGTGTAAAAAGACATCCTGAAGCCTGGGCAGTCATTAATTAGATTGTCCAGTATTTCCCTTATGAGATAATGCCTCACATAGCAAATGTGTACAGCGCGAGCTGAAAATGCATTTTACAGCACTAAAAAACCAAACTTTTATAACAGCTAAACCAAACGTTTCCAATGTAAATTTCCACCTTTATATAGTGTAAAAAGACATCCTGAAGCCTGGGCAGTCATTAATTTGATTGTCCAATATTTCCCTTATGAGATAATGCCTCTCATAGCAAATGTGTACAGCGCGAGCTGAAAATGCATTTACAGCACTAAAAAACCAAACTTTTATAACAGCTAAACCAAACGTTTCCAATGTAAATTTCCACCTTTATATAGTGTAGAAAGGCATACTGAAGCCTGGAAAGTCATTAATTTGATTGTCCAGTATTTCCTTCATGAGATATTGCAACACTTAGAAAAAGTGTTCAGCGCCAGCAGACAATGAATTTTCAGCACTAAAAAAACGAAACTTCATTAACAGCTAAACTAAACGTTTCCAATGTATATTTCCACCTTTATATAGTGTAAAAAGACATCCTGAAGCCTGGGCAGTCATTAATTTGATTGTCCAATATTTCCCTTATGAGATAATGCCTCTCATAGCAAATGTGTACAGCGCGAGCTGAAAATGCATTTACAGCACTAAAAAACCAAACTTTTATAACAGCTAAACCAAACGTTTCAAATGTAAATTTCCACCTTTATATAGTGTAGAAAGGCATCCTGAAGCCTGGAAAGTCATTAATTTGATTGTCCAGTATTTCCTTCATGAGATATTGCAACACTTAGAAAAAGTGTACAGCGCCAGCAGACAATGAATTTTCAGCACTAAAAAAACGAAACTTCATTAACAGCTAAACCAAACGTTTCCAATGTAAATTTCCACATTTATAGAGTGTAAAAAGGCATCCTGAAGCCTGGGAAGTCATTAATTTGATTGTCCAGTATTTCCCTTATGAGATAATGCCTCACATAGCAAATGTGTACAGTGCGAGCTGAAAATGCATTTTCAGCACTAAAAAACCAAACTTTTATAACAGCTAAACCAAACGTTTCCAATGTACATTTCCACCTTTATATAGTGTAAAAAGACATCCTGAAGCCTGGGCAGTCATTAATTTGATTGTCCAGTATTTCCCTTTTGAGATAATGCCTCACATAGCAAATGTGGACAGTGCGAGCTGAAAATGCATTTTCAGCACTAAAAAAACCAAACTTTTATAACAGCTAAACCAAACGTTTCCAATGTAAATTTCCACCTTTATATAGTGTAAAAAGACATCCTGAAGCCTGGGCAGTCATTAATTTGATTGTCCAATATTTCCCTTATGAGATAATGCCTCTCATAGCAAATGTGTACAGCGCGAGCTGAAAATGCATTTTACAGCAATAAAAAACCAAACTTTTATAACAGCTAAACCAAACGTTTCCAATGTAAATTTCCACCTTTATATAGTGTAGAAAGGCATCCTGAAGCCTGGAAAGTCATTAATTTGATTGTCCAGTATTTCCTTCATGAGATATTGCAACACTTAGAAAAAGTGTACAGCGCCAGCAGACAATGAATTTTCAGCACTAAAAAAAAACGAAACTTCATTAACAGCTAAACTAAACGTTTCCAATGTAAATTTCCACCTTTATATAGTGTAAAAATACATCCTGAAGCCTGCGCAGTCATTAATTTGATTGTCCAATATTTCCCTTATGAGATAATGCCTCTCATAGCAAATGTGTACAGCGCGAGCTGAAAATGCATTTACAGCACTAAAAAACCAAACTTTTATAACAGCTAAACCAAACGTTTCCAATGTAAATTTCCACCTTTATATAGTGTAGAAAGGCATCCTGAAGCCTGGAAAGTCATTAATTTGATTGTCCAGTATTTCCTTCATGAGATATTGCAACACTTAGAAAAAGTGTACAGCGCCAGCAGACAATGAATTTTCAGCACTAAAAAAACGAAACTTCATTAACAGCTAAACCAAACGTTTCCAATGTAAAATTCCACATTTATAGAGTGTAAAAAGGCATCCTGAAGCCTGGGAAGTCATTAATTTTATTGTCCAGTATTTCCCTTATGAGATAATGCCTCACATAGCAAATGTGTACAGTGCGAGCTGAAAATGCATTTACAGTTCTAAAAAACCAAACTTTTATAACAGCTAAACCAAACGTTTCCAATGTAAATTTCCACCTTTATATAGTGTAGAAAGGCATCCTGAAGCCTGGAAAGTCATTAATTTGATTGTCCAGTATTTCCTTCATGAGATATTGCAACACTTAGAAAAAGTGTACAGCGCCAGCAGACAATGAATTTTCAGCACTAAAAAAACGAAACTTCATTAACAGCTAAACCAAACGTTTCCAATGTAAATTTCCACATTTATAGAGTGTAAAAAGGCATCCTGAAGCCTGGGAAGTCATTAATTTGATTGTCCAGTATTTCCCTTATGAGATAATGCCTCACATAGCAAATGTGTACAGTGCGAGCTGAAAATGCATTTTCAGCACTAAAAAACCAAACTTTTATAACAGCTAAACCAAACGTTTCCAAAGTAAATTTCCACCTTTATATAGTGTAAAAAGACATCCTGAAGCCTGGGCAGTCATTAATTTGATTGTCCAGTATTTCCCTTATGAGATAATGCCTCACATAGCAAATGTGTACAGCGCGAGCTGAAAATGCATTTACAGCACTAAAAAACCAAACTTTTATAACAGCTAAACCAAACGTTTCCAATGTAAATTTCCACCTTTATATAGTGTAAAAAGACATCCTGAAGCCTGGGCAGTCATTAATTTGATTGTCCAATATTTCCCTTATGAGATAATGCCTCTCATAGCAAATGTGTACAGCGCGAGCTGAAAATGCATTTACAGCACTAAAAAACCAAACTTTTATAACAGCAAAACCAAACGTTTCAAATGTAAATTTCCACCTTTATATAGTGTAGAAAGGCATCCTGAAGCCTGGAAAGTCATTAATTTGATTGTCCAGTATTTCCTTCATGAGATATTGCAACACTTAGAAAAAGTGTACAGCGCCAGCAGACAATGAATTTTCAGCACTAAAAAAACGAAACTTCATTAACAGCTAAACCAAACGTTTCCAATGTAAATTTCCACATTTATAGAGTGTAAAAAGGCATCCTGGAGCCTGGGAAGTCATTAATTTGATTGTCCAGTATTTCCCTTATGAGATAATGCCTCACATAGCAAATGTGTACAGTGCGAGCTGAAAATGCATTTTCAGCACTAAAAAACCAAACTTTTATAACAGCTAAACCAAACGTTTCCAATGTACATTTCCACCTTTATATAGTGTAAAAAGACATCCTGAAGCCTGGGCAGTCATTAATTTGATTGTCCAGTATTTCCCTTATGAGATAATGCCTCACATAGCAAATGTGGACAGTGCGAGCAGACAATGAATTTTCAGCACTAAAAAAACGAAACTTCATTAACAGCTAAACTAAACCTTTCCAATGTAAATTTCCACCCTTATATAGTGTAAAAAGACATCCTGAAGCCTGGGCAGTCATTAATTTGATTGTCCAATATTTCCCTTATGAGATAATGCCTCTCATAGCAAATGTGTACAGCGCGAGCTGAAAATGCATTTACAGCAATAAAAAACCAAACTTTTATAACAGCTAAACCAAACGTTTCCAATGTAAATTTCCACCTTTATATAGTGTAGAAAGGCATCCTGAAGCCTGGAAAGTCATTAATTTGATTGTCCAGTATTTCCTTCATGAGATATTGCAACACTTAGAAAAAGTGTACAGCGCCAGCAGACAATGAATTTTCAGCACTAAAAAAAAGAAACTTCATTAACAGCTAAACTAAACGTTTCCAATGTATATTTCCACCTTTATATAGTGTAAAAAGACATCCTGAAGCCTGGGCAGTCATTAATTTGATTGTCCAATATTTCCCTTATGAGATAATGCCTCTCATAGCAAATGTGTACAGCGCGAGCTGAAAATGCATTTACAGCACTAAAAAACCAAACTTTTATAACAGCTAAACCAAACGTTTCAAATGTAAATTTCCACCTTTATATAGTGTAGAAAGGCATCCTGAAGCCTGGAAAGTCATTAATTTGATTGTCCAGTATTTCCTTCATGAGATATTGCAACACTTAGAAAAAGTGTACAGCGCCAGCAGACAATGAATTTTCAGCACTAAAAAAACGAAACTTCATTAACAGCTAAACCAAACGTTTCCAATGTAAATTTCCACATTTATAGAGTGTTAAAAGGCATCCTGAAGCCTGGGAAGTCATTAATTTGATTGTCCAGTATTTCCCTTATGAGATAATGCCTCACATAGCAAATGTGTACAGTGCGAGCTGAAAATGCATTTTCAGCACTAAAAAAACAAACTTTTATAACAGCTAAACCAAACGTTTCCAATGTACATTTCCACCTTTATATAGTGTAAAAAGACATCCTGAAGCCTGGGCAGTCATTAATTTGATTGTCCAGTATTTCCCTTTTGAGATAATGCCTCACATAGCAAATGTGGACAGTGCGAGCTGAAAATGCATTTTCAGCACTAAAAAAACCAAACTTTTATAACAGCTAAACCAAACGTTTCCAATGTAAATTTCCACCTTTATATAGTGTAAAAAGACATCCTGAAGCCTGGGCAGTCATTAATTTGATTGTCCAATATTTCCCTTATGAGATAATGCCTCTCATAGCAAATGTGTACAGCGCGAGCTGAAAATGCATTTACAGCAATAAAAAACCAAACTTTTATAACAGCTAAACCAAACGTTTCCAATGTAAATTTCCACCTTTATATAGTGTAGAAAGGCATCCTGAAGCCTGGAAAGTCATTAATTTGATTGTCCAGTATTTCCTTCATGAGATATTGCAACACTTAGAAAAAGTGTACAGCGCCAGCAGACAATGAATTTTCAGCACTAAAAAAAACGAAACTTCATTAACAGCTAAACTAAACGTTTCCAATGTAAATTTCCACCTTTATATAGTGTAAAAATACATCCTGAAGCCTGCGCAGTCATTAATTTGATTGTCCAATATTTCCCTTATGAGATAATGCCTCTCATAGCAAATGTGTACAGTGCGAGCTGAAAATGCATTTTCAGCACTAAAAAAACAAACTTTTATAACAGCTAAACCAAACGTTTCCAATGTACATTTCCACCTTTATATAGTGTAAAAAGACATCCTGAAGCCTGGGCAGTCATTAATTTGATTGTCCAGTATTTCCCTTTTGAGATAATGCCTCACATAGCAAATGTGGACAGTGCGAGCTGAAAATGCATTTTCAGCACTAAAAAAACCAAACTTTTATAACAGCTAAACCAAACGTTTCCAATGTAAATTTCCACCTTTATATAGTGTAAAAAGACATCCTGAAGCCTGGGCAGTCATTAATTTGATTGTCCAATATTTCCCTTATGAGATAATGCCTCTCATAGCAAATGTGTACAGCGCGAGCTGAAAATGCATTTACAGCAATAAAAAACCAAACTTTTATAACAGCTAAACCAAACGTTTCCAATGTAAATTTCCACCTTTATATAGTGTAGAAAGGCATCCTGAAGCCTGGAAAGTCATTAATTTGATTGTCCAGTATTTCCTTCATGAGATATTGCAACACTTAGAAAAAGTGTACAGCGCCAGCAGACAATGAATTTTCAGCACTAAAAAAAACGAAACTTCATTAACAGCTAAACTAAACGTTTCCAATGTAAATTTCCACCTTTATATAGTGTAAAAATACATCCTGAAGCCTGCGCAGTCATTAATTTGATTGTCCAATATTTCCCTTATGAGATAATGCCTCTCATAGCAAATGTGTACAGCGCGAGCTGAAAATGCATTTACAGCACTAAAAAACCAAACTTTTATAACAGCTAAACCAAACGTTTCCAATGTAAATTTCCACCTTTATATAGTGTAGAAAGGCATCCTGAAGCCTGGAAAGTCATTAATTTGATTGTCCAGTATTTCCTTCATGAGATATTGCAACACTTAGAAAAAGTGTACAGCGCCAGCAGACAATGAATTTTCAGCACTAAAAAAACGAAACTTCATTAACAGCTAAACCAAACGTTTCCAATGTAAAATTCCACATTTATAGAGTGTAAAAAGGCATCCTGAAGCCTGGGAAGTCATTAATTTTATTGTCCAGTATTTCCCTTATGAGATAATGCCTCACATAGCAAATGTGTACAGTGCGAGCTGAAAATGCATTTACAGTTCTAAAAAACCAAACTTTTATAACAGCTAAACCAAACGTTTCCAATGTAAATTTCCACCTTTATATAGTGTAGAAAGGCATCCTGAAGCCTGGAAAGTCATTAATTTGATTGTCCAGTATTTCCTTCATGAGATATTGCAACACTTAGAAAAAGTGTACAGCGCCAGCAGACAATGAATTTTCAGCACTAAAAAAACGAAACTTCATTAACAGCTAAACCAAACGTTTCCAATGTAAATTTCCACATTTATAGAGTGTAAAAAGGCATCCTGAAGCCTGGGAAGTCATTAATTTGATTGTCCAGTATTTCCCTTATGAGATAATGCCTCACATAGCAAATGTGTACAGTGCGAGCTGAAAATGCATTTTCAGCACTAAAAAACCAAACTTTTATAACAGCTAAACCAAACGTTTCCAAAGTAAATTTCCACCTTTATATAGTGTAAAAAGACATCCTGAAGCCTGGGCAGTCATTAATTTGATTGTCCAGTATTTCCCTTATGAGATAATGCCTCACATAGCAAATGTGTACAGCGCGAGCTGAAAATGCATTTACAGCACTAAAAAACCAAACTTTTATAACAGCTAAACCAAACGTTTCCAATGTAAATTTCCACCTTTATATAGTGTAAAAAGACATCCTGAAGCCTGGGCAGTCATTAATTTGATTGTCCAATATTTCCCTTATGAGATAATGCCTCTCATAGCAAATGTGTACAGCGCGAGCTGAAAATGCATTTACAGCACTAAAAAACCAAACTTTTATAACAGCAAAACCAAACGTTTCAAATGTAAATTTCCACCTTTATATAGTGTAGGAAGGCATCCTGAAGCCTGGAAAGTCATTAATTTGATTGTCCAGTATTTCCTTCATGAGATATTGCAACACTTAGAAAAAGTGTACAGCGCCAGCAGACAATGAATTTTCAGCACTAAAAAAACGAAACTTCATTAACAGCTAAACCAAACGTTTCCAATGTAAATTTCCACATTTATAGAGTGTAAAAAGGCATCCTGGAGCCTGGGAAGTCATTAATTTGATTGTCCAGTATTTCCCTTATGAGATAATGCCTCACATAGCAAATGTGTACAGTGCGAGCTGAAAATGCATTTTCAGCACTAAAAAACCAAACTTTTATAACAGCTAAACCAAACGTTTCCAATGTACATTTCCACCTTTATATAGTGTAAAAAGGCATACTGAAGCCTGGAAAGTCATTAATTTGATTGTCCAGTATTTCCTTCATGAGATATTGCAACACTTAGAAAAAGTGTTCAGCGCCAGCAGACAATGAATTTTCAGCACTAAAAAAACGAAACTTCATTAACAGCTAAACTAAACGTTTCCAATGTATATTTCCACCTTTATATAGTGTAAAAAGACATCCTGAAGCCTGGGCAGTCATTAATTTGATTGTCCAATATTTCCCTTATGAGATAATGCCTCTCATAGCAAATGTGTACAGCGCGAGCTGAAAATGCATTTACAGCACTAAAAAACCAAACTTTTATAACAGCTAAACCAAACGTTTCAAATGTAAATTTCCACCTTTATATAGTGTAGAAAGGCATCCTGAAGCCTGGAAAGTCATTAATTTGATTGTCCAGTATTTCCTTCATGAGATATTGCAACACTTAGAAAAAGTGTACAGCGCCAGCAGGCAATGAATTTTCAGCACTAAAAAAACGAAACTTCATTAACAGCTAAACCAAACGTTTCCAATGTAAATTTCCACATTTATAGAGTGTAAAAAGGCATCCTGAAGCCTGGGAAGTCATTAATTTGATTGTCCAGTATTTCCCTTATGAGATAATGCCTCACATAGCAAATGTGTACAGTGCGAGCTGAAAATGCATTTTCAGCACTAAAAAACCAAACTTTTATAACAGCTAAACCAAACGTTTCCAATGTACATTTCCACCTTTATATAGTGTAAAAAGACATCCTGAAGCCTGGGCAGTCATTAATTTGATTGTCCAGTATTTCCCTTTTGAGATAATGCCTCACATAGCAAATGTGGACAGTGCGAGCTGAAAATGCATTTTCAGCACTAAAAAAACCAAACTTTTATAACAGCTAAACCAAACGTTTCCAATGTAAATTTCCACCTTTATATAGTGTAAAAAGACATCCTGAAGCCTGGGCAGTCATTAATTTGATTGTCCAATATTTCCCTTATGAGATAATGCCTCTCATAGCAAATGTGTACAGCGCGAGCTGAAAATGCATTTACAGCAATAAAAAACCAAACTTTTATAACAGCTAAACCAAACGTTTCCAATGTAAATTTCCACCTTTATATAGTGTAGAAAGGCATCCTGAAGCCTGGAAAGTCATTAATTTGATTGTCCAGTATTTCCTTCATGAGATATTGCAACACTTAGAAAAAGTGTACAGCGCCAGCAGACAATGAATTTTCAGCACTAAAAAAAACGAAACTTCATTAACAGCTAAACTAAACGTTTCCAATGTAAATTTCCACCTTTATATAGTGTAAAAATACATCCTGAAGCCTGCGCAGTCATTAATTTGATTGTCCAATATTTCCCTTATGAGATAATGCCTCTCATAGCAAATGTGTACAGTGCGAGCTGAAAATGCATTTACAGTTCTAAAAAACCAAACTTTTATAACAGCTAAACCAAACGTTTCCAATGTAAATTTCCACCTTTATATAGTGTAGAAAGGCATCCTGAAGCCTGGAAAGTCATTAATTTGATTGTCCAGTATTTCCTTCATGAGATATTGCAACACTTAGAAAAAGTGTACAGCGCCAGCAGACAATGAATTTTCAGCACTAAAAAAACGAAACTTCATTAACAGCTAAACCAAACGTTTCCAATGTAAATTTCCACATTTATAGAGTGTAAAAAGGCATCCTGAAGCCTGGGAAGTCATTAATTTGATTGTCCAGTATTTCCCTTATGAGATAATGCCTCACATAGCAAATGTGTACAGTGCGAGCTGAAAATGCATTTTCAGCACTAAAAAAACAAACTTTTATAACAGCTAAACCAAACGTTTCCAAAGTAAATTTCCACCTTTATATAGTGTAAAAAGACATCCTGAAGCCTGGGCAGTCATTAATTTGATTGTCCAGTATTTCCCTTATGAGATAATGCCTCACATAGCAAATGTGTACAGCGCGAGCTGAAAATGCATTTACAGCACTAAAAAACCAAACTTTTATAACAGCTAAACCAAACGTTTCCAATGTAAATTTCCACCTTTATATAGTGTAAAAAGACATCCTGAAGCCTGGGCAGTCATTAATTTGATTGTCCAATATTTCCCTTATGAGATAATGCCTCTCATAGCAAATGTGTACAGCGCGAGCTGAAAATGCATTTACAGCACTAAAAAACCAAACTTTTATAACAGCAAAACCAAACGTTTCCAATGTAAATTTCCACCTTTATATAGTGTAGAAAGGCATCCTGAAGCCTGAAAAGTCATTAATTTGATTGTCCAGTATTTCCTTCATGAGATATTGCAACACTTAGAAAAAGTGTACAGCGCCAGCAGACAATGAATTTTCAGCACTAAAAAAACGAAACTTCATTAACAGCTAAACCAAACGTTTCCAATGTAAATTTCCACATTTATAGAGTGTAAAAAGGCATCCTGGAGCCTGGGAAGTCATTAATTTGATTGTCCAGTATTTCCCTTATGAGATAATGCCTCACATAGCAAATGTGTACAGTGCGAGCTGAAAATGCATTTTCAGCACTAAAAAACCAAACTTTTATAACAGCTAAACCAAACGTTTCCAATGTACATTTCCACCTTTATATAGTGTAAAAAGACATCCTGAAGCCTGGGCAGTCATTAATTTGATTGTCCAGTATTTCCCTTATGAGATAATGCCTCACATAGCAAATGTGGACAGTGCGAGCAGACAATGAATTTTCAGCACTAAAAAAACGAAACTTCATTAACAGCTAAACTAAACCTTTCCAATGTAAATTTCCACCCTTATATAGTGTAAAAAGACATCCTGAAGCCTGGGCAGTCATTAATTTGATTGTCCAATATTTCCCTTATGAGATAATGCCTCTCATAGCAAATGTGTACAGCGCGAGCTGAAAATGCATTTACAGCAATAAAAAACCAAACTTTTATAACAGCTAAACCAAACGTTTCCAATGTAAATTTCCACCTTTATATAGTGTAGAAAGGCATCCTGAAGCCTGGAAAGTCATTAATTTGATTGTCCAGTATTTCCTTCATGAGATATTGCAACACTTAGAAAAAGTGTACAGCGCCAGCAGACAATGAATTTTCAGCACTAAAAAAAAGAAACTTCATTAACAGCTAAACTAAACGTTTCCAATGTATATTTCCACCTTTATATAGTGTAAAAAGACATCCTGAAGCCTGGGCAGTCATTAATTTGATTGTCCAATATTTCCCTTATGAGATAATGCCTCTCATAGCAAATGTGTACAGCGCGAGCTGAAAATGCATTTACAGCACTAAAAAACCAAACTTTTATAACAGCTAAACCAAACGTTTCAAATGTAAATTTCCACCTTTATATAGTGTAGAAAGGCATCCTGAAGCCTGGAAAGTCATTAATTTGATTGTCCAGTATTTCCTTCATGAGATATTGCAACACTTAGAAAAAGTGTACAGCGCCAGCAGACAATGAATTTTCAGCACTAAAAAAACGAAACTTCATTAACAGCTAAACCAAACGTTTCCAATGTAAATTTCCACATTTATAGAGTGTTAAAAGGCATCCTGAAGCCTGGGAAGTCATTAATTTGATTGTCCAGTATTCCCTTATGACATAATGCCTCACATAGCAAATGTGTACAGTGCGAGCTGAAAATGCATTTTCAGCACTAAAAAAACAAACTTTTATAACAGCTAAACCAAACGTTTCCAATGTACATTTCCACCTTTATATAGTGTAAAAAGACATCCTGAAGCCTGGGCAGTCATTAATTTGATTGTCCAGTATTTCCCTTTTGAGATAATGCCTCACATAGCAAATGTGGACAGTGCGAGCTGAAAATGCATTTTCAGCACTAAAAAAACCAAACTTTTATAACAGCTAAACCAAACGTTTCCAATGTAAATTTCCACCTTTATATAGTGTAAAAAGACATCCTGAAGCCTGGGCAGTCATTAATTTGATTGTCCAATATTTCCCTTATGAGATAATGCCTCTCATAGCAAATGTGTACAGCGCGAGCTGAAAATGCATTTACAGCAATAAAAAACCAAACTTTTATAACAGCTAAACCAAACGTTTCCAATGTAAATTTCCACCTTTATATAGTGTAGAAAGGCATCCTGAAGCCTGGAAAGTCATTAATTTGATTGTCCAGTATTTCCTTCATGAGATATTGCAACACTTAGAAAAAGTGTACAGCGCCAGCAGACAATGAATTTTCAGCACTAAAAAAAACGAAACTTCATTAACAGCTAAACTAAACGTTTCCAATGTAAATTTCCACCTTTATATAGTGTAAAAATACATCCTGAAGCCTGCGCAGTCATTAATTTGATTGTCCAATATTTCCCTTATGAGATAATGCCTCTCATAGCAAATGTGTACAGCGCGAGCTGAAAATGCATTTACAGCACTAAAAAACCAAACTTTTATAACAGCTAAACCAAACGTTTCCAATGTAAATTTCCACCTTTATATAGTGTAGAAAGGCATCCTGAAGCCTGGAAAGTCATTAATTTGATTGTCCAGTATTTCCTTCATGAGATATTGCAACACTTAGAAAAAGTGTACAGCGCCAGCAGACAATGAATTTTCAGCACTAAAAAAACGAAACTTCATTAACAGCTAAACCAAACGTTTCCAATGTAAAATTCCACATTTATAGAGTGTAAAAAGGCATCCTGAAGCCTGGGAAGTCATTAATTTTATTGTCCAGTATTTCCCTTATGAGATAATGCCTCACATAGCAAATGTGTACAGTGCGAGCTGAAAATGCATTTACAGTTCTAAAAAACCAAACTTTTATAACAGCTAAACCAAACGTTTCCAATGTAAATTTCCACCTTTATATAGTGTAGAAAGGCATCCTGAAGCCTGGAAAGTCATTAATTTGATTGTCCAGTATTTCCCTTATGAGATAATGCCTCACATAGCAAATGTGTACAGCGCGAGCTGAAAATGCATTTACAGCACTAAAAAACCAAACTTTTATAACAGCTAAACCAAACGTTTCCAATGTAAATTTCCACCTTTATATAGTGTAAAAAGACATCCTGAAGCCTGGGCAGTCATTAATTTGATTGTCCAATATTTCCCTTATGAGATAATGCCTCTCATAGCAAATGTGTACAGCGCGAGCTGAAAATGCATTTACAGCACTAAAAAACCAAACTTTTATAACAGCTAAACCAAACGTTTTCAATGTAAATTTCCACCTTTATATAGTGTAGAAAGGCATACTGAAGCCTGGAAAGTCATTAATTTGATTGTCCAGTATTTCCTTCATGAGATATTGCAACACTTAGAAAAAGTGTTCAGCGCCAGCAGACAATGAATTTTCAGCACTAAAAAAACGAAACTTCATTAACAGCTAAACTAAACGTTTCCAATGTATATTTCCACCTTTATATAGTGTAAAAACACATCCTGAAGCCTGGGCAGTCATTAATTTGATTGTCCAATATTTCCCTTATGAGATAATGCCTCTCATAGCAAATGTGTACAGCGCGAGCTGAAAATGCATTTACAGCACTAAAAAACCAAACTTTTATAACAGCTAAACCAAACGTTTCCAATGTAAATTTCCACCTTTATATAGTGTAGAAAGGCATCCTGAAGCCTGGAAAGTCATTAATTTGATTGTCCAGTATTTCCTTCATGAGATATTGCAACACTTAGAAAAAGTGTACAGCGCCAGCAGACAATGAATTTTCAGCACTAAAAAAACGAAACTTCATTAACAGCTAAACCAAACGTTTCCAATGTAAATTTCCACATTTATAGAGTGTAAAAAGGCATCCTGGAGCCTGGGAAGTCATTAATTTGATTGTCCAGTATTTCCCTTATGAGATAATGCCTCACATAGCAAATGTGTACAGTGCGAGCTGAAAATGCATTTTCAGCACTAAAAAACCAAACTTTTATAACAGCTAAACCAAACGTTTCCAATGTACATTTCCACCTTTATATAGTGTAAAAAGACATCCTGAAGCATGGGCAGTCATTAATTTGATTGTCCAGTATTTCCCTTATGAGATAATGCCTCACATAGCAAATGTGGACAGTGCGAGCAGACAATGAATTTTCAGCACTAAAAAAACGAAACTTCATTAACAGCTAAACTAAACCTTTCCAATGTAAATTTCCACCCTTATATAGTGTAAAAAGACATCCTGAAGCCTGGGCAGTCATTAATTTGATTGTCCAATATTTCCCTTATGAGATAATGCCTCTCATAGCAAATGTGTACAGCGCGAGCTGAAAATGCATTTACAGCAATAAAAAACCAAACTTTTATAACAGCTAAACCAAACGTTTCCAATGTAAATTTCCACCTTTATATAGTGTAGAAAGGCATCCTGAAGCCTGGAAAGTCATTAATTTGATTGTCCAGTATTTCCTTCATGAGATATTGCAACACTTAGAAAAAGTGTACAGCGCCAGCAGACAATGAATTTTCAGCACTAAAAAAAACGAAACTTCATTAACAGCTAAACTAAACGTTTCCAATGTAAATTTCCACCTTTATATAGTGTAAAAAGACATCCTGAAGCCTGCGCAGTCATTAATTTGATTGTCCAATATTTCCCTTATGAGATAATGCCTCTCATAGCAAATGTGTACAGCGCGAGCTGAAAATGCATTTACAGCACTAAAAAACCAAACTTTTATAACAGCTAAACCAAACGTTTCCAATGTAAATTTCCACCTTTATATAGTGTAGAAAGGCATCCTGAAGCCTGGAAAGTCATTAATTTGATTGTCCAGTATTTCCTTCATGAGATATTGCAACACTTAGAAAAAGTGTACAGCGCCAGCAGACAATGAATTTTCAGCACTAAAAAAACGAAACTTCATTAACAGCTAAACTAAACGTTTCCGATGTAAATTTCCACCTTTATATAGTGTAGAAAGACATCCTGAAGCCTGCGCAGTCATTAATTTGATTGTCCTAAAAAAACGAAACTTCATTAACAGCTAAACTAAACGTTTCCAATGTAAATTTCCACCCTTATATGGTGTAAAAAGACATCCTGAAGCCTGGGCAGTCATTAATTTGATTGTCCAATATTTCCCTTATGAGATAATGCCTTTCATAGCAAATGTGTACAGCGCGAGCTGAAAGTGCATTTACAGCACTAAAAAACCAAACTTTTATAACAGCTAAACCAAACGTTTCCAATGTAAATTTCCACCTTTATATAGTGTAGAAAGGCATCCTGAAGCCTGGAAAGTCATTAATTTGATTGTCCAGTATTTCCTTCATGAGATATTTCAACACTTAGAAAAAGTGTACAGCGCCAGCAGACAATGAATTTTCAGCACTAAAAAAACGAAACTTCATTAACAGCAAAACTAAACGTTTCCAATGTAAATTTCCACCCTTATATAGTGTAAAAAAACATCCTGAAGCCTGGGCAGTCATTAATTTGATTGTCCAATATTTCCCTTATGAGATAATGCCTCTCATAGCAAATGTGTACAGCGCGAGCTGAAAATGCATTTACAGCACTAAAAAACCAAACTTTTATAACAGCTAAACCAAACGTTTCCAATGTAAATTTCCACCTTTATATAGTGTAGAAAGGCATCCTGAAGCCTGGAAAGTCATTAATTTGATTGTCC
Organism: Idiotropiscis lumnitzeri; assembly: GCF_059441095.1. Taxonomy (NCBI): domain Eukaryota; kingdom Metazoa; phylum Chordata; class Actinopteri; order Syngnathiformes; family Syngnathidae; genus Idiotropiscis; species Idiotropiscis lumnitzeri. Next base: position 329,264 of record NW_028283712.1, read on the forward strand.
AGTATTTCCTTCATGAGATATTGCAACACTTAGAAAAAGTGTACAGCGCCAGCAGACAATGAATTTTCAGCACTAAAAAAAACGAAACTTCATTAACAGCTAAACTAAACGTTTCCAATGTAAATTTCCACCTTTATATAGTGTAAAAAGACATCCTGAAGCCTGCGCAGTCATTAATTTGATTGTCCAATATTTCCCTTATGAGATAATGCCTCTCATAGCAAATGTGTACAGCGCGAGCTGAAAATGCATTTACAGCACTAAAAAACCAAACTTTTATAACAGCTAAACCAAACGTTTCCAATGTAAATTTCCACCTTTATATAGTGTAGAAAGGCATCCTGAAGCCTGGAAAGTCATTAATTTGATTGTCCAGTATTTCCTTCATGAGATATTGCAACACTTAGAAAAAGTGTACAGCGCCAGCAGACAATGAATTTTCAGCACTAAAAAAAACGAAACTTCATTAACAGCTAAACTAAACGTTTCCAATGTAAATTTCCACCTTTATATAGTGTAGAAAGACATCCTGAAGCCTGCGCAGTCATTAATTTGATTGTCCAATATTTCCCTTATGAGATAATGCCTCTCATAGCAAATGTGTACAGCGCGAGCTGAAAATGCATTTACAGCACTAAAAAACCAAACTTTTATAACAGCTAAACCAAACGTTTCCAATGTAAATTTCCACCTTTATATAGTGTAGAAAGGCATCCTGAAGCCTGGAAAGTCATTAATTTGATTGTCCAGTATTTCCTTCATGAGATATTGCAACACTTAGAAAAAGTGTACAGCGCCAGCAGACAATGAATTTTCAGCACTAAAAAAACGAAACTTCATTAACAGCTAAACTAAACGTTTCCAATGTAAATTTCCACCTTTATATAGTGTAAAAAGACATCCTGAAGCCTGGGCAGCCATTAATTTGATTGTCCAATATTTCCCTTATGAGATAATGCCTCTCATAGCAAATGTGTACAGCGCGAGCTGAAAATGCATTTACAGCACTAAAAAACCAAACTTTTATAAACAGCTAAACCAAACGTTTCCAATGTAAATTTCCACCTTTATATAGTGTAGAAAGGCATCCTGAAGCCTGGAAAGTCATTAATTTGATTATCCAGTATTTCCTTCATGAGATATTGCAACACTTAGAAAAAGTGTACAGCGCCAGCAGACAATGAATTTTCAGCACTAAAAAAACGAAACTTCATTAACAGCTAAACTAAACGTTTCCAATGTAAATTTCCACGTTTATATAGTGTAAAAAGACATCCTGAAGCCTGGGCAGTCATTAATTTGATTGTCCAATATTTCCCTTATAAGATAATGCCTCTCATAGCAAATGTGTACAGCGCGAGCTGAAAATGCATTTACAGCACTAAAAAACCAAACTTTTATAACAGCTAAACCAAACGTTTCCAATGTAAATTTCCACCTTTATATAGTGTAGAAAGGCATCCTGAAGCCTGGAAAGTCATTATTTGATTGTCCAGTATTTCCTTCATGAGATATTGCAAAACTTAGAAAAAGTGTACAGCGCCAGCAGACAATGAATTTTCAGCACTAAAAAAACGAAACTTCATTAACAGCTAAACCAAACGTTTCCAATGTAAATTTCCACATTTATAGAGTGTAAAAATGCATCCTGAAGCCTGGGAAGTCATTAATTTGATTGTCCATATTTCCCTTATGAGATAATGCCTCACATAGCAAATGTGTACAGTGCGAGCTGAAAATGCATTTTCAGCACTAAAAAACCAAACTTTTATAACAGCTAAACCAAACGTTTCCAAAGTAAATTTCCACCTTTATATAGTGTAGAAAGGCATCATGAAGCCTGGAAAGTCATTAATTTGATTGTCCAGTATTTCCTTCATGAGATATTGCAACACTTAGAAAAGGTGTACAGCGCCAGCAGACAATGAATTTTCAGCACTAAAAAAACGAAACTTCATTAACAGCTAAACCAAACGTTTCCAATGTAAATTTCCACCTTTATATAGTGTAAAAAGACATCCTGAAGCCCGGGCAGCCATTAATTTGATTGTCCAATATTTCCCTTATGAGATAATGCCTCTCATAGCAAATGTGTACAGCGCGAGCTGAAAATGCATTTACAGCACTAAAAAACCAAACTTTTATAACAGCTAAACCAAACGTTTCCAATGTAAATTTCCACCTTTATATAGTGTAGAAAGGCATCCTGAAGCCTGGAAAGTCATTAATTTGATTGTCCAGTATTTCCTTCATGAGATATTGCAACACTTAGAAAAAGTGTACAGCGCCAGCAGACAATGAATTTTCAGCACTAAAAAAACGAAACTTCATTAACAGCTAAACTAAACGTTTCCAATGTAAATTTCCACCTTTATATAGTGTAAAAAGACATCCTGAAGCCTGGGCAGCCATTAATTTGATTGTCCAATATTTCCCTTATGAGATAATGCCTCTCATAGCAAATGTGTACAGCGCGAGCTGAAAATGCATTTACAGCACTAAAAAACCAAACTTTTATAAACAGCTAAACCAAACGTTTCCAATGTAAATTTCCACCTTTATATAGTGTAGAAAGGCATCCTGAAGCCTGGAAAGTCATTAATTTGATTATCCAGTATTTCCTTCATGAGATATTGCAACACTTAGAAAAAGTGTACAGCGCCAGCAGACAATGAATTTTCAGCACTAAAAAAACGAAACTTCATTAACAGCTAAACTAAACGTTTCCAATGTAAATTTCCACGTTTATATAGTGTAAAAAGACATCCTGAAGCCTGGGCAGTCATTAATTTGATTGTCCAATATTTCCCTTATAAGATAATGCCTCTCATAGCAAATGTGTACAGCGCGAGCTGAAAATGCATTTACAGCACTAAAAAACCAAACTTTTATAACAGCTAAACCAAACGTTTCCAATGTAAATTTCCACCTTTATATAGTGTAGAAAGGCATCCTGAAGCCTGGAAAGTCATTATTTGATTGTCCAGTATTTCCTTCATGAGATATTGCAAAACTTAGAAAAAGTGTACAGCGCCAGCAGACAATGAATTTTCAGCACTAAAAAAACGAAACTTCATTAACAGCTAAACCAAACGTTTCCAATGTAAATTTCCACATTTATAGAGTGTAAAAATGCATCCTGAAGCCTGGGAAGTCATTAATTTGATTGTCCATATTTCCCTTATGAGATAATGCCTCACATAGCAAATGTGTACAGTGCGAGCTGAAAATGCATTTTCAGCACTAAAAAACCAAACTTTTATAACAGCTAAACCAAACGTTTCCAAAGTAAATTTCCACCTTTATATAGTGTAGAAAGGCATCATGAAGCCTGGAAAGTCATTAATTTGATTGTCCAGTATTTCCTTCATGAGATATTGCAACACTTAGAAAAGGTGTACAGCGCCAGCAGACAATGAATTTTCAGCACTAAAAAAACGAAACTTCATTAACAGCTAAACCAAACGTTTCCAATGTAAATTTCCACCTTTATATAGTGTAAAAAGACATCCTGAAGCCCGGGCAGCCATTAATTTGATTGTCCAATATTTCCCTTATGAGATAATGCCTCTCATAGCAAATGTGTACAGCGCGAGCTGAAAATGCATTTACAGCACTAAAAAACCAAACTTTTATAACAGCTAAACCAAACGTTTCCAATGTAAATTTCCACCTTTATATAGTGTAAAAAGACATCCTGAAGCCTGGGCAGTCATTAATTTGATTGTCCAATATTTCCCTTATAAGATAATGCCTCTCATAGCAAATGTGTACAGCGCGATCTGAAAATGCATTTACAGCACTAAAAAACCAAACTTTTATAACAGCTAAACCAAACGTTTCCAATGTAAATTTCCACCTTTATATAGTGTAGAAAGGCATCCTGAAGCCTGGAAAGTCATTATTTGATTGTCCAGTATTTCCTTCATGAGATATTGCAAAACTTAGAAAAAGTGTACAGCGCCAGCAGACAATGAATTTTCAGCACTAAAAAAACGAAACTTCATTAACAGCTAAACCAAACGTTTCCAATGTAAATTTCCACCTTTATATAGTGTAAAAAGACATCCTGAAGCCCGGGCAGCCATTAATTTGATTGTCCAATATTTCCCTTATGAGATAATGCCTCTCATAGCAAATGTGTACAGCGCGAGCTGAAAATGCATTTACAGCACTAAAAAACCAAACTTTTATAACAGCTAAACCAAACGTTTCCAATGTAAATTTCCACCTTTATATAGTGTAGAAAGGCATCCTGAAGCCTGGAAAGTCATTAATTTGATTGTCCAGTATTTCCTTCATGAGATATTGCAACACTTAGAAAAGGTGTACAGCGCCAGCAGACAATGAATTTTCAGCACTAAAAAAACGAAACTTCATTAACAGCTAAACCAAACGTTTCCAATGTAAATTTCCACATTTATAGAGTGTAAAAAGGCATCCTGAAGCCTGGGAAGTCATTAATTTGATTGTCCAGTATTTCCCTTATGAGATAATGCCTCACATAGCAAATGTGTACAGTGCGAGCTGAAAATGCATTTACAGCACTAAAAAACCAAACTTTTATAACAGCTAAACCAAACGTTTCCAATGTAAATTTCCACCTTTATATAGTGTAGAAAGGCATCCTGAAGCCTGGAAAGTCATTGATTTGATTGTCCAGTATTTCCTTCATGAGATATTGCAACACTTAGAAAAAGTGTACAGCGCCAGCAGACAATGAATTTTCAGCACTAAAAAAACGAAACTTCATTAACAGCTAAACTAAACGTTTCCAATGTAAATTTCCAACTTTATATAGAGTAAAAAGACATCCTGAAGCCTGGGCAGCCATTAATTTGATTGTCCAATATTTCCCTTATGAGATAATGCCTCTCATAGCAAATGTGTACAGCGCGAGCTGAAAATGCATTTTCAGCACTAAAATACCAAACTTTTATAACAGCTAAACCAAACGTTTCCAATGTAAATTTCCACCTTTATATAGTGTAAAAAGACATCCTGAAGCCTGGGCAGTCATTAATTTGATTGTCCAGTATTTCCCTTATGAGATAATGCCTCACATAGCAAATGTGTACAGTGCGAGCTGAAAATGCATTTTCAGCACTAAAAAAACCAAACTTTTATAACAGCTAAACCAAACGTTTCCAATGTAAATTTCCACCTTTATATAGTGTAAAAAGACATCCTGAAGCCTGGGCAGTCATTAATTTGATTGTCCAATATTTCCCTTATGAGACAATGCCTCTCATAGCAAATGTGTACAGCGCGAGCTGAAAATGCATTTACAGCACTAAAAAAACAAACTTTTATAACAGCTAAACCAAACGTTTCCAATGTACATTTCCACCTTTATATAGTGTAGAAAGGCATCCTGAAGCCTGGAAAGTCATTAATTTGATTGTCCAGTATTTCCTTCATGAGATATTGCAACACTTAGAAAAAGTGTACAGCGCCAGCAGACAATGAATTTTCAGCACTAAAAAAACGAAACTTCATTAACAGCTAAACCAAACGTTTCCAATGTAAATTTCCACATTTATAGAGTGTAAAAAGGCATCCTGAAGCCTGGGAAGTCATTAATTTGATTGTCCAGTATTTCCCTTATGAGATAATGCCTCACATAGCAAATGTGTACAGCGCGAGCTGAAAATGCATTTACAGCACTAAAAAACCAAACTTTTATAACAGCTAAACCAAACGTTTCCAATGTAAATTTCCACCTTTATATAGTGTAAAAAGACATCCTGAAGCCTGGGCAGTCATTAATTTGATTGTCCAATATTTCCCTTATGAGATAATGCCTCTCATAGCAAATGTGTACAGCGCGAGCTGAAAATGCATTTACAGCACAAAAAAACCAAACTTTTATAACAGCTAAACCAAACGTTTCCAATGTAAATTTCCACCTTTATATAGTGTAGAAAGGCATACTGAAGCCTGGAAAGTCATTAATTTGATTGTCCAGTATTTCCTTCATGAGATATTGCAACACTTAGAAAAAGTGTTCAGCGCCAGCAGACAATGAATTTTCAGCACTAAAAAAACGAAACTTCATTAACAGCTAAACTAAACGTTTCCAATGTATATTTCCACCTTTATATAGTGTAAAAAGACATCCTGAAGCCCGGGCAGCCATTAATTTGATTGTCCAATATTTCCCTTATGAGATAATGCCTCTCATAGCAAATGTGTACAGCGCGAGCTGAAAATGCATTTACAGCACTAAAAAACCAAACTTTTATAACAGCTAAACCAAACGTTTCCAATGTAAATTTCCACCTTTATATAGTGTAGAAAGGCATCCTGAAGCCTGGAAAGTCATTAATTTGATTGTCCAGTATTTCCTTCATGAGATATTGCAACACTTAGAAAAGGTGTACAGCGCCAGCAGACAATGAATTTTCAGCACTAAAAAAACGAAACTTCATTAACAGCTAAAACAAACGTTTCCAATGTAAATTTCCACATTTATAGAGTGTAAAAAGGCATCCTGAAGCCTGGGAAGTCATTAATTTGATTGTCCAGTATTTCCCTTATGAGATAATGCCTCACATAGCAAATGTGTACAGTGCGAGCTGAAAATGCATTTACAGCACTAAAAAACCAAACTTTTATAACAGCTAAACCAAACGTTTCCAATGTAAATTTCCACCTTTATATAGTGTAGAAAGGCATCCTGAAGCCTGGAAAGTCATTGATTTGATTGTCCAGTATTTCCTTCATGAGATATTGCAACACTTAGAAAAAGTGTACAGCGCCAGCAGACAATGAATTTTCAGCACTAAAAAAACGAAACTTCATTAACAGCTAAACTAAACGTTTCCAATGTAAATTTCCAACTTTATATAGAGTAAAAAGACATCCTGAAGCCTGGGCAGCCATTAATTTGATTGTCCAATATTTCCCTTATGAGATAATGCCTCTCATAGCAAATGTGTACAGCGCGAGCTGAAAATGCATTTTCAGCACTAAAATACCAAACTTTTATAACAGCTAAACCAAACGTTTCCAATGTAAATTACCACCTTTATATAGTGTAAAAAGACATCCTGAAGCCTGGGCAGTCATTAATTTGATTGTCCAGTATTTCCCTTATGAGATAATGCCTCACATAGCAAATGTGTACAGTGCGAGCTGAAAATGCATTTTCAGCACTAAAAAAACCAAACTTTTATAACAGCTAAACCAAACGTTTCCAATGTAAATTTCCACCTTTATATAGTGTAAAAAGACATCCTGAAGCCTGGGCAGTCATTAATTTGATTGTCCAATATTTCCCTTATGAGACAATGCCTCTCATAGCAAATGTGTACAGCGCGAGCTGAAAATGCATTTACAGCACTAAAAAAACAAACTTTTATAACAGCTAAACCAAACGTTTCCAATGTACATTTCCACCTTTATATAGTGTAGAAAGGCATCCTGAAGCCTGGAAAGTCATTAATTTGATTGTCCAGTATTTCCTTCATGAGATATTGCAACACTTAGAAAAAGTGTACAGCGCCAGCAGACAATGAATTTTCAGCACTAAAAAAACGAAACTTCATTAACAGCTAAACCAAACGTTTCCAATGTAAATTTCCACATTTATAGAGTGTAAAAAGGCATCCTGAAGCCTGGGAAGTCATTAATTTGATTGTCCAGTATTTCCCTTATGAGATAATGCCTCACATAGCAAATGTGTACAGCGCGAGCTGAAAATGCATTTACAGCACTAAAAAACCAAACTTTTATAACAGCTAAACCAAACGTTTCCAATGTAAATTTCCACCTTTATATAGTGTAAAAAGACATCCTGAAGCCTGGGCAGTCATTAATTTGATTGTCCAATATTTCCCTTATGAGATAATGCCTCTCATAGCAAATGTGTACAGCGCGAGCTGAAAATGCATTTACAGCACAAAAAAACCAAACTTTTATAACAGCTAAACCAAACGTTTCCAATGTAAATTTCCACCTTTATATAGTGTAGAAAGGCATACTGAAGCCTGGAAAGTCATTAATTTGATTGTCCAGTATTTCCTTCATGAGATATTGCAACACTTAGAAAAAGTGTTCAGCGCCAGCAGACAATGAATTTTCAGCACTAAAAAAACGAAACTTCATTAACAGCTAAACTAAACGTTTCCAATGTATATTTCCACCTTTATATAGTGTAAAAACACATCCTGAAGCCTGGGCAGTCATTAATTTGATTGTCCAATATTTCCCTTATGAGATAATGCCTCTCATAGCAAATGTGTACAGCGCGAGCTGAAAATGCATTTACAGCACTAAAAAACCAAACTTTTATAACAGCTAAACCAAACGTTTCAAATGTAAATTTCCACCTTTATATAGTGTAGAAAGGCATCCTGAAGCCTGGAAAGTCATTAATTTGATTGTCCAGTATTTCCTTCATGAGATATTGCAACACTTAGAAAAAGTGTACAGCGCCAGCAGACAATGAATTTTCAGCACTAAAAAAACGAAACTTCATTAACAGCTAAACCAAACGTTTCCAATGTAAATTTCCACATTTATAGAGTGTAAAAAGGCATCCTGGAGCCTGGGAAGTCATTAATTTGATTGTCCAGTATTTCCCTTATGAGATAATGCCTCACATAGCAAATGTGTACAGTGCGAGCTGAAAATGCATTTTCAGCACTAAAAAACCAAACTTTTATAACAGCTAAACCAAACGTTTCCAATGTACATTTCCACCTTTATATAGTGTAAAAAGACATCCTGAAGCCTGGGCAGTCATTAATTTGATTGTCCAGTATTTCCCTTATGAGATAATGCCTCACATAGCAAATGTGGACAGTGCGAGCAGACAATGAATTTTCAGCACTAAAAAAACGAAACTTCATTAACAGCTAAACTAAACGTTTCCAATGTAAATTTCCACCCTTATATAGTGTAAAAAGACATCCTGAAGCCTGGGCAGTCATTAATTTGATTGTCCAATATTTCCCTTATGAGATAATGCCTCTCATAGCAAATGTGTACAGCGCGAGCTGAAAATGCATTTACAGCACTAAAAAACCAAACTTTTATAACAGCTAAACCAAACGTTTCCAATGTAAATTTCCACCTTTATATAGTGTAGAAAGGCATCCTGAAGCCTGGAAAGTCATTAATTTGATTGTCCAGTATTTCCTTCATGAGATATTGCAACACTTAGAAAAAGTGTACAGCGCCAGCAGACAATGAATTTTCAGCACTAAAAAAACGAAACTTCATTAACAGCTAAACTAAACGTTTCCAATGTAAATTTCCACCTTTATATAGTGTAGAAAGACATCCTGAAGCCTGCGCAGTCATTAATTTGATTGTCCAATATTTCCCTTATGAGATAATGCCTCTCATAGCAAATGTGTACAGCGCGAGCTGAAAATGCATTTACAGCACTAAAAAACCAAACTTTTATAACAGCTAAACCAAACGTTTCCAATGTACATTTCCACCTTTATATAGTGTAGAAAGGCATCCTGAAGCCTGGAAAGTCATTAATTTGATTGTCCAGTATTTCCTTCATGAGATATTGCAACACTTAGAAAAAGTGTACAGCGCCAGCAGACAATGAATTTTCAGCACTAAAAAAACGAAACTTCATTAACAGCTAAACTAAACGTTTCCAATGTAAATTTCCAACTTTATATAGAGTAAAAAGACATCCTGAAGCCTGGGCAGCCATTAATTTGATTGTCCAATATTTCCCTTATGAGATAATGCCTCTCATAGCAAATGTGTACAGCGCGAGCTGAAAATGCATTTTCAGCACTAAAATACCAAACTTTTATAACAGCTAAACCAAACGTTTCCAATGTAAATTTCCACCTTTATATAGTGTAAAAAGACATCCTGAAGCCTGGGCAGTCATTAATTTGATTGTCCAGTATTTCCCTTATGAGATAATGCCTCACATAGCAAATGTGTACAGTGCGAGCTGAAAATGCATTTTCAGCACTAAAAAAACCAAACTTTTATAACAGCTAAACCAAACGTTTCCAATGTAAATTTCCACCTTTATATAGTGTAAAAAGACATCCTGAAGCCTGGGCAGTCATTAATTTGATTGTCCAATATTTCCCTTATGAGACAATGCCTCTCATAGCAAATGTGTACAGCGCGAGCTGAAAATGCATTTACAGCACTAAAAAAACAAACTTTTATAACAGCTAAACCAAACGTTTCCAATGTACATTTCCACCTTTATATAGTGTAGAAAGGCATCCTGAAGCCTGGAAAGTCATTAATTTGATTGTCCAGTATTTCCTTCATGAGATATTGCAACACTTAGAAAAAGTGTACAGCGCCAGCAGACAATGAATTTTCAGCACTAAAAAAACGAAACTTCATTAACAGCTAAACCAAACGTTTCCAATGTAAATTTCCACATTTATAGAGTGTAAAAAGGCATCCTGAAGCCTGGGAAGTCATTAATTTGATTGTCCAGTATTTCCCTTATGAGATAATGCCTCACATAGCAAATGTGTACAGCGCGAGCTGAAAATGCATTTACAGCACTAAAAAACCAAACTTTTATAACAGCTAAACCAAACGTTTCCAATGTAAATTTCCACCTTTATATAGTGTAAAAAGACATCCTGAAGCCTGGGCAGTCATTAATTTGATTGTCCAATATTTCCCTTATGAGATAATGCCTCTCATAGCAAATGTGTACAGCGCGAGCTGAAAATGCATTTACAGCACAAAAAAACCAAACTTTTATAACAGCTAAACCAAACGTTTCCAATGTAAATTTCCACCTTTATATAGTGTAGAAAGGCATACTGAAGCCTGGAAAGTCATTAATTTGATTGTCCAGTATTTCCTTCATGAGATATTGCAACACTTAGAAAAAGTGTTCAGCGCCAGCAGACAATGAATTTTCAGCACTAAAAAAACGAAACTTCATTAACAGCTAAACTAAACGTTTCCAATGTATATTTCCACCTTTATATAGTGTAAAAACACATCCTGAAGCCTGGGCAGTCATTAATTTGATTGTCCAATATTTCCCTTATGAGATAATGCCTCTCATAGCAAATGTGTACAGCGCGAGCTGAAAATGCATTTACAGCACTAAAAAACCAAACTTTTATAACAGCTAAACCAAACGTTTCAAATGTAAATTTCCACCTTTATATAGTGTAGAAAGGCATCCTGAAGCCTGGAAAGTCATTAATTTGATTGTCCAGTATTTCCTTCATGAGATATTGCAACACTTAGAAAAAGTGTACAGCGCCAGCAGACAATGAATTTTCAGCACTAAAAAAACGAAACTTCATTAACAGCTAAACCAAACGTTTCCAATGTAAATTTCCACATTTATAGAGTGTAAAAAGGCATCCTGGAGCCTGGGAAGTCATTAATTTGATTGTCCAGTATTTCCCTTATGAGATAATGCCTCACATAGCAAATGTGTACAGTGCGAGCTGAAAATGCATTTTCAGCACTAAAAAACCAAACTTTTATAACAGCTAAACCAAACGTTTCCAATGTACATTTCCACCTTTATATAGTGTAAAAAGACATCCTGAAGCCTGGGCAGTCATTAATTTGATTGTCCAGTATTTCCCTTATGAGATAATGCCTCACATAGCAAATGTGGACAGTGCGAGCAGACAATGAATTTTCAGCACTAAAAAAACGAAACTTCATTAACAGCTAAACTAAACGTTTCCAATGTAAATTTCCACCCTTATATAGTGTAAAAAGACATCCTGAAGCCTGGGCAGTCATTAATTTGATTGTCCAATATTTCCCTTATGAGATAATGCCTCTCATAGCAAATGTGTACAGCGCGAGCTGAAAATGCATTTACAAGCAATAAAAAACCAAACTTTTATAACAGCTAAACCAAACGTTTCCAATGTAAATTTCCACCTTTATATAGTGTAGAAAGGCATCCTGAAGCCTGGAAAGGCATTAATTTGATTTTCCAGTATTTCCTTCATGAGATATTGCAACACTTAGAAAAAGTGTACAGCGCCAGCAGACAATGAATTTTCAGCACTAAAAAAAACGAAACTTCATTAACAGCTAAACTAAACGTTTCCAATGTAAATTTCCACCTTTATATAGTGTAAAAAGACATCCTGAAGCCTGCGCAGTCATTAATTTGATTGTCCAATATTTCCCTTATGAGATAATGCCTCTCATAGCAAATGTGTACAGCGCGAGCTGAAAATGCATTTACAGCACTAAAAAACCAAACTTTTATAACAGCTAAACCAAACGTTTCCAATGTAAATTTCCACCTTTATATAGTGTAGAAAGGCATCCTGAAGCCTGGAAAGTCATTAATTTGATTGTCCAGTATTTCCTTCATGAGATATTGCAACACTTAGAAAAAGTGTACAGCGCCAGCAGACAATGAATTTTCAGCACTAAAAAAACGAAACTTCATTAACAGCTAAACTAAACGTTTCCAATGTAAATTTCCACCTTTATATAGTGTAGAAAGACATCCTGAAGCCTGCGCAGTCATTAATTTGATTGTCCAATATTTCCCTTATGAGATAATGCCTCTCATAGCAAATGTGTACAGCGCGAGCTGAAAATGCATTTACAGCACTAAAAAACCAAACTTTTATAACAGCTAAACCAAACGTTTCCAATGTAAATTTCCACCTTTATATAGTGTAGAAAGGCATCCTGAAGCCTGGAAAGTCATTAATTTGATTGTCCAGTATTTCCTTCATGAGATATTGCAACACTTAGAAAAAGTGTACAGCGCCAGCAGACAATGAATTTTCAGCACTAAAAAAAACGAAACTTCATTAACAGCTAAACTAAACGTTTCCTATGTAAATTTCCACCTTTATATAGTGTAAAAAGACATCCTGAAGCCTGCGCAGTCATTAATTTGATTGTCCAATATTTCCCTTATGAGATAATGCCTCTCATAGCAAATGTGTACAGCGCGAGCTGAAAATGCATTTACAGCACTAAAAAAACAAACTTTTATAACAGCTAAACCAAACGTTTCCAATGTAAATTTCCACCTTTATATAGTGTAGAAAGGCATCCTGAAGCCTGGAAAGTCATTAATTTGATTGTCCAGTATTTCCTTCATGAGATATTGCAACACTTAGAAAAAGTGTACAGCGCCAGCAGACAATGAATTTTCAGCACTAAAAAAAACGAAACTTCATTAACAGCTAAACTAAACGTTTCCAATGTAAATTTCCACCTTTATATAGTGTAAAAAGACATCCTGAAGCCTGGGCAGTCATTAATTTGATTGTCCAATATTTCCCTTATGAGATAATGCCTCTCATTGCAAATGTGTACAGCGCGAGCTGAAAATGCATTTACAGCACGAAAAAAACAAACTTTTATAACAGCTAAACCAAACGTTTCCAATGTAAATTTCCACCTTTATAGAGTGTTAAAAGGCATCCTGAAGCCTGGGAAGTCATTAATTTGATTGTCCAGTATTTCCCTTATGAGATAATGCCTCACATAGCAAATGTGTACAGTGCGAGCTGAAAATGCATTTTCAGCACTAAAAAACCAAACTTTTATAACAGCTAAACCAAACGTTTCCAATGTAAATTTCCACCTTTATATAGTGTAAAAAGACATCCTGAAGCCTGGGCAGTCATTAATTTGATTGTCCAATATTTCCCTTATGAGAAAATGCCTCTCATAGCAAATGTGTACAGTGCGAGCTGAAAATGCATTTTCAGCACTAAAAAACCAAACTTTTATAACAGCTAAACCAAACGTTTCAAATGTAAATTTCCACCTTTATATAGTGTAGAAAGGCATCCTGAAGCCTGGAAAGTCATTAATTTGATTGTCCAGTATTTCCTTCATGAGATATTGCAACACTTAGAAAAAGTGTACAGCGCCAGCAGACAATGAATTTTCAGCACTAAAAAAACGAAACTTCATTCACAGCTAAACCAAACGTTTCCAATGTAAATTTCCACATTTATAGAGTGTAAAAAGGCATCCTGAAGCCTGGGAAGTCATTAATTTGATTGTCCAGTATTTCCCTTATGAGATAATGCCTCACATAGCAAATGTGTACAGTGCGAGCTGAAAATGCATTTTCAGCACTAAAAAAACAGACTTTTATAACAGCTAAACCAAACGTTTCCAATGTAAATTTCCACCTTTATATAGTGTAAAAAGACATCCTGAAGCCTGGGCAGTCATTAATTTGATTGTCCAATATTTCCCTTTTGAGATAATGCAACACTTAGAAAAAGTGTACAGCGCCAGCAGACAATGAATTTTCAGCACTAAAAAAAACGAAACTTCATTAACAGCTAAACTAAACGTTTCCAATGTAAATTTCCACCTTTATATAGTGTAGAAAGACATCCTGAAGCCTGCGCAGTCATTAATTTGATTGTCCAATATTTCCCTTATGAGATAATGCCTCTCATAGCAAATGTGTACAGCGCGAGCTGAAAATGCATTTACAGCACTAAAAAACCAAACTTTTATAACAGCTAAACCAAACGTTTCAAATGTAAATTTCCACCTTTATATAGTGTAGAAAGGCATCCTGAAGCCTGGAAAGTCATTAATTTGATTGTCCAGTATTTCCTTCATGAGATATTGCAACACTTAGAAAAAGTGTACAGCGCCAGCAGACAATGAATTTTCAGCACTAAAAAAACGAAACTTCATTAACAGCTAAACTAAACGTTTCCAATGTAAATTTCCACCCTTATATGGTGTAAAAAGACATCCTGAAGCCTGGGCAGTCATTAATTTGATTGTCCAATATTTTCCTTATGAGATAATGCCTCTCATAGCAAATGTGTACAGCGCGAGCTGAAAGTGCATTTACAGCACTAAAAAACCAAACTTTTATAACAGCTAAACCAAACGTTTCCAATGTAAATTTCCACCTTTATATAGTGTAGAAAGGCATCCTGAAGCCTGGAAAGTCATTAATTTGATTGTCCAGTATTTCCTTCATGAGATATTGCAACACTTAGAAAAAGTGTACAGCGCCAGCAGACAATGAATTTTCAGCACTAAAAAAACGAAACTTCATTAACAGCTAAACTAAACGTTTCCAATGTAAATTTCCACCCTTATATAGTGTAAAAAAACATCCTGAAGCCTGGGCAGTCATTAATTTGATTGTCCAATATTTCCCTTATGAGATAATGCCTCTCATAGCAAATGTGTACAGCGCGAGCTGAAAATGCATTTACAGCACTAAAAAACCAAACTTTTATAACAGCTAAACCAAACGTTTCCAATGTAAATTTCCACCTTTATATAGTGTAGAAAGGCATCCTGAAGCCTGGAAAGTCATTAATTTGATTGTCCAGTATTTCCTTCATGAGATATTGCAACACTTAGAAAAAGTGTACAGCGCCAGCAGACAATGAATTTTCAGCACTAAAAAAAACGAAACTTCATTAACAGCTAAACTAAACGTTTCCAATGTAAATTTCCACCTTTATATAGTGTAAAAAGACATCCTGAAGCCTGCGCAGTCATTAATTTGATTGTCCAATATTTCCCTTATGAGATAATGCCTCTCATAGCAAATGTGTACAGCGCGAGCTGAAAATGCATTTACAGCACTAAAAAACCAAACTTTTATAACAGCTAAACCAAACGTTTCCAATGTAAATTTCCACCTTTATATAGTGTAGAAAGGCATCCTGAAGCCTGGAAAGTCATTAATTTGATTGTCCAGTATTTCCTTCATGAGATATTGCAACACTTAGAAAAAGTGTACAGCGCCAGCAGACAATGAATTTTCAGCACTAAAAAAAACGAAACTTCATTAACAGCTAAACTAAACGTTTCCAATGTAAATTTCCACCTTTATATAGTGTAGAAAGACATCCTGAAGCCTGCGCAGTCATTAATTTGATTGTCCAATATTTCCCTTATGAGATAATGCCTCTCATAGCAAATGTGTACAGCGCGAGCTGAAAATGCATTTACAGCACTAAAAAACCAAACTTTTATAACAGCTAAACCAAACGTTTCCAATGTAAATTTCCACCTTTATATAGTGTAGAAAGGCATCCTGAAGCCTGGAAAGTCATTAATTTGATTGTCCAGTATTTCCTTCATGAGATATTGCAACACTTAGAAAAAGTGTACAGCGCCAGCAGACAATGAATTTTCAGCACTAAAAAAACGAAACTTCATTAACAGCTAAACTAAACGTTTCCAATGTAAATTTCCACCCTTATATGGTGTAAAAAGACATCCTGAAGCCTGGGCAGTCATTAATTTGATTGTCCAATATTTTCCTTATGAGATAATGCCTCTCATAGCAAATGTGTACAGCGCGAGCTGAAAGTGCATTTACAGCACTAAAAAACCAAACTTTTATAACAGCTAAACCAAACGTTTCCAATGTAAATTTCCACCTTTATATAGTGTAGAAAGGCATCCTGAAGCCTGGAAAGTCATTAATTTGATTGTCCAGTATTTCCTTCATGAGATATTGCAACACTTAGAAAAAGTGTACAGCGCCAGCAGACAATGAATTTTCAGCACTAAAAAAACGAAACTTCATTAACAGCTAAACTAAACGTTTCCAATGTAAATTTCCACCCTTATATAGTGTAAAAAAACATCCTGAAGCCTGGGCAGTCATTAATTTGATTGTCCAATATTTCCCTTATGAGATAATGCCTCTCATAGCAAATGTGTACAGCGCGAGCTGAAAATGCATTTACAGCACTAAAAAACCAAACTTTTATAACAGCTAAACCAAACGTTTCCAATGTAAATTTCCACCTTTATATAGTGTAGAAAGGCATCCTGAAGCCTGGAAAGTCATTAATTTGATTGTCCAGTATTTCCTTCATGAGATATTGCAACACTTAGAAAAAGTGTACAGCGCCAGCAGACAATGAATTTTCAGCACTAAAAAAACGAAACTTCATTAACAGCTAAACTAAACGTTTCCAATGTAAATTTCCAACTTTATATAGAGTAAAAAGACATCCTGAAGCCTGGGCAGCCATTAATTTGATTGTCCAATATTTCCCTTATGAGATAATGCCTCTCATAGCAAATGTGTACAGCGCGAGCTGAAAATGCATTTTCAGCACTAAAATACCAAACTTTTATAACAGCTAAACCAAACGTTTCCAATGTAAATTTCCACCTTTATATAGTGTAAAAAGACATCCTGAAGCCTGGGCAGTCATTAATTTGATTGTCCAGTATTTCCCTTATGAGATAATGCCTCACATAGCAAATGTGTACAGTGCGAGCTGAAAATGCATTTTCAGCACTAAAAAAACCAAACTTTTATAACAGCTAAACCAAACGTTTCCAATGTAAATTTCCACCTTTATATAGTGTAAAAAGACATCCTGAAGCCTGGGCAGTCATTAATTTGATTGTCCAATATTTCCCTTATGAGACAATGCCTCTCATAGCAAATGTGTACAGCGCGAGCTGAAAATGCATTTACAGCACTAAAAAAACAAACTTTTATAACAGCTAAACCAAACGTTTCCAATGTACATTTCCACCTTTATATAGTGTAGAAAGGCATCCTGAAGCCTGGAAAGTCATTAATTTGATTGTCCAGTATTTCCTTCATGAGATATTGCAACACTTAGAAAAAGTGTACAGCGCCAGCAGACAATGAATTTTCAGCACTAAAAAAACGAAACTTCATTAACAGCTAAACCAAACGTTTCCAATGTAAATTTCCACATTTATAGAGTGTAAAAAGGCATCCTGAAGCCTGGGAAGTCATTAATTTGATTGTCCAGTATTTCCCTTATGAGATAATGCCTCACATAGCAAATGTGTACAGCGCGAGCTGAAAATGCATTTACAGCACTAAAAAACCAAACTTTTATAACAGCTAAACCAAACGTTTCCAATGTAAATTTCCACCTTTATATAGTGTAAAAAGACATCCTGAAGCCTGGGCAGTCATTAATTTGATTGTCCAATATTTCCCTTATGAGATAATGCCTCTCATAGCAAATGTGTACAGCGCGAGCTGAAAATGCATTTACAGCACAAAAAAACCAAACTTTTATAACAGCTAAACCAAACGTTTCCAATGTAAATTTCCACCTTTATATAGTGTAGAAAGGCATACTGAAGCCTGGAAAGTCATTAATTTGATTGTCCAGTATTTCCTTCATGAGATATTGCAACACTTAGAAAAAGTGTTCAGCGCCAGCAGACAATGAATTTTCAGCACTAAAAAAACGAAACTTCATTAACAGCTAAACTAAACGTTTCCAATGTATATTTCCACCTTTATATAGTGTAAAAACACATCCTGAAGCCTGGGCAGTCATTAATTTGATTGTCCAATATTTCCCTTATGAGATAATGCCTCTCATAGCAAATGTGTACAGCGCGAGCTGAAAATGCATTTACAGCACTAAAAAACCAAACTTTTATAACAGCTAAACCAAACGTTTCAAATGTAAATTTCCACCTTTATATAGTGTAGAAAGGCATCCTGAAGCCTGGAAAGTCATTAATTTGATTGTCCAGTATTTCCTTCATGAGATATTGCAACACTTAGAAAAAGTGTACAGCGCCAGCAGACAATGAATTTTCAGCACTAAAAAAACGAAACTTCATTAACAGCTAAACCAAACGTTTCCAATGTAAATTTCCACATTTATAGAGTGTAAAAAGGCATCCTGGAGCCTGGGAAGTCATTAATTTGATTGTCCAGTATTTCCCTTATGAGATAATGCCTCACATAGCAAATGTGTACAGTGCGAGCTGAAAATGCATTTTCAGCACTAAAAAACCAAACTTTTATAACAGCTAAACCAAACGTTTCCAATGTACATTTCCACCTTTATATAGTGTAAAAAGACATCCTGAAGCCTGGGCAGTCATTAATTTGATTGTCCAGTATTTCCCTTATGAGATAATGCCTCACATAGCAAATGTGGACAGTGCGAGCAGACAATGAATTTTCAGCACTAAAAAAACGAAACTTCATTAACAGCTAAACTAAACGTTTCCAATGTAAATTTCCACCCTTATATAGTGTAAAAAGACATCCTGAAGCCTGGGCAGTCATTAATTTGATTGTCCAATATTTCCCTTATGAGATAATGCCTCTCATAGCAAATGTGTACAGCGCGAGCTGAAAATGCATTTACAAGCAATAAAAAACCAAACTTTTATAACAGCTAAACCAAACGTTTCCAATGTAAATTTCCACCTTTATATAGTGTAGAAAGGCATCCTGAAGCCTGGAAAGGCATTAATTTGATTTTCCAGTATTTCCTTCATGAGATATTGCAACACTTAGAAAAAGTGTACAGCGCCAGCAGACAATGAATTTTCAGCACTAAAAAAAACGAAACTTCATTAACAGCTAAACTAAACGTTTCCAATGTAAATTTCCACCTTTATATAGTGTAAAAAGACATCCTGAAGCCTGCGCAGTCATTAATTTGATTGTCCAATATTTCCCTTATGAGATAATGCCTCTCATAGCAAATGTGTACAGCGCGAGCTGAAAATGCATTTACAGCACTAAAAAACCAAACTTTTATAACAGCTAAACCAAACGTTTCCAATGTAAATTTCCACCTTTATATAGTGTAGAAAGGCATCCTGAAGCCTGGAAAGTCATTAATTTGATTGTCCAGTATTTCCTTCATGAGATATTGCAACACTTAGAAAAAGTGTACAGCGCCAGCAGACAATGAATTTTCAGCACTAAAAAAACGAAACTTCATTAACAGCTAAACTAAACGTTTCCAATGTAAATTTCCACCTTTATATAGTGTAGAAAGACATCCTGAAGCCTGCGCAGTCATTAATTTGATTGTCCAATATTTCCCTTATGAGATAATGCCTCTCATAGCAAATGTGTACAGCGCGAGCTGAAAATGCATTTACAGCACTAAAAAACCAAACTTTTATAACAGCTAAACCAAACGTTTCCAATGTAAATTTCCACCTTTATATAGTGTAGAAAGGCATCCTGAAGCCTGGAAAGTCATTAATTTGATTGTCCAGTATTTCCTTCATGAGATATTGCAACACTTAGAAAAAGTGTACAGCGCCAGCAGACAATGAATTTTCAGCACTAAAAAAAACGAAACTTCATTAACAGCTAAACTAAACGTTTCCTATGTAAATTTCCACCTTTATATAGTGTAAAAAGACATCCTGAAGCCTGCGCAGTCATTAATTTGATTGTCCAATATTTCCCTTATGAGATAATGCCTCTCATAGCAAATGTGTACAGCGCGAGCTGAAAATGCATTTACAGCACTAAAAAAACAAACTTTTATAACAGCTAAACCAAACGTTTCCAATGTAAATTTCCACCTTTATATAGTGTAGAAAGGCATCCTGAAGCCTGGAAAGTCATTAATTTGATTGTCCAGTATTTCCTTCATGAGATATTGCAACACTTAGAAAAAGTGTACAGCGCCAGCAGACAATGAATTTTCAGCACTAAAAAAAACGAAACTTCATTAACAGCTAAACTAAACGTTTCCAATGTAAATTTCCACCTTTATATAGTGTAAAAAGACATCCTGAAGCCTGGGCAGTCATTAATTTGATTGTCCAATATTTCCCTTATGAGATAATGCCTCTCATTGCAAATGTGTACAGCGCGAGCTGAAAATGCATTTACAGCACGAAAAAAACAAACTTTTATAACAGCTAAACCAAACGTTTCCAATGTAAATTTCCACCTTTATAGAGTGTTAAAAGGCATCCTGAAGCCTGGGAAGTCATTAATTTGATTGTCCAGTATTTCCCTTATGAGATAATGCCTCACATAGCAAATGTGTACAGTGCGAGCTGAAAATGCATTTTCAGCACTAAAAAACCAAACTTTTATAACAGCTAAACCAAACGTTTCCAATGTAAATTTCCACCTTTATATAGTGTAAAAAGACATCCTGAAGCCTGGGCAGTCATTAATTTGATTGTCCAATATTTCCCTTATGAGAAAATGCCTCTCATAGCAAATGTGTACAGTGCGAGCTGAAAATGCATTTTCAGCACTAAAAAACCAAACTTTTATAACAGCTAAACCAAACGTTTCAAATGTAAATTTCCACCTTTATATAGTGTAGAAAGGCATCCTGAAGCCTGGAAAGTCATTAATTTGATTGTCCAGTATTTCCTTCATGAGATATTGCAACACTTAGAAAAAGTGTACAGCGCCAGCAGACAATGAATTTTCAGCACTAAAAAAACGAAACTTCATTCACAGCTAAACCAAACGTTTCCAATGTAAATTTCCACATTTATAGAGTGTAAAAAGGCATCCTGAAGCCTGGGAAGTCATTAATTTGATTGTCCAGTATTTCCCTTATGAGATAATGCCTCACATAGCAAATGTGTACAGTGCGAGCTGAAAATGCATTTTCAGCACTAAAAAAACAGACTTTTATAACAGCTAAACCAAACGTTTCCAATGTAAATTTCCACCTTTATATAGTGTAAAAAGACATCCTGAAGCCTGGGCAGTCATTAATTTGATTGTCCAATATTTCCCTTTTGAGATAATGCAACACTTAGAAAAAGTGTACAGCGCCAGCAGACAATGAATTTTCAGCACTAAAAAAAACGAAACTTCATTAACAGCTAAACTAAACGTTTCCAATGTAAATTTCCACCTTTATATAGTGTAGAAAGACATCCTGAAGCCTGCGCAGTCATTAATTTGATTGTCCAATATTTCCCTTATGAGATAATGCCTCTCATAGCAAATGTGTACAGCGCGAGCTGAAAATGCATTTACAGCACTAAAAAACCAAACTTTTATAACAGCTAAACCAAACGTTTCAAATGTAAATTTCCACCTTTATATAGTGTAGAAAGGCATCCTGAAGCCTGGAAAGTCATTAATTTGATTGTCCAGTATTTCCTTCATGAGATATTGCAACACTTAGAAAAAGTGTACAGCGCCAGCAGACAATGAATTTTCAGCACTAAAAAAACGAAACTTCATTAACAGCTAAACTAAACGTTTCCAATGTAAATTTCCACCCTTATATGGTGTAAAAAGACATCCTGAAGCCTGGGCAGTCATTAATTTGATTGTCCAATATTTTCCTTATGAGATAATGCCTCTCATAGCAAATGTGTACAGCGCGAGCTGAAAGTGCATTTACAGCACTAAAAAACCAAACTTTTATAACAGCTAAACCAAACGTTTCCAATGTAAATTTCCACCTTTATATAGTGTAGAAAGGCATCCTGAAGCCTGGAAAGTCATTAATTTGATTGTCCAGTATTTCCTTCATGAGATATTGCAACACTTAGAAAAAGTGTACAGCGCCAGCAGACAATGAATTTTCAGCACTAAAAAAACGAAACTTCATTAACAGCTAAACTAAACGTTTCCAATGTAAATTTCCACCCTTATATAGTGTAAAAAAACATCCTGAAGCCTGGGCAGTCATTAATTTGATTGTCCAATATTTCCCTTATGAGATAATGCCTCTCATAGCAAATGTGTACAGCGCGAGCTGAAAATGCATTTACAGCACTAAAAAACCAAACTTTTATAACAGCTAAACCAAACGTTTCCAATGTAAATTTCCACCTTTATATAGTGTAGAAAGGCATCCTGAAGCCTGGAAAGTCATTAATTTGATTGTCCAGTATTTCCTTCATGAGATATTGCAACACTTAGAAAAAGTGTACAGCGCCAGCAGACAATGAATTTTCAGCACTAAAAAAAACGAAACTTCATTAACAGCTAAACTAAACGTTTCCAATGTAAATTTCCACCTTTATATAGTGTAAAAAGACATCCTGAAGCCTGCGCAGTCATTAATTTGATTGTCCAATATTTCCCTTATGAGATAATGCCTCTCATAGCAAATGTGTACAGCGCGAGCTGAAAATGCATTTACAGCACTAAAAAACCAAACTTTTATAACAGCTAAACCAAACGTTTCCAATGTAAATTTCCACCTTTATATAGTGTAGAAAGGCATCCTGAAGCCTGGAAAGTCATTAATTTGATTGTCCAGTATTTCCTTCATGAGATATTGCAACACTTAGAAAAAGTGTACAGCGCCAGCAGACAATGAATTTTCAGCACTAAAAAAAACGAAACTTCATTAACAGCTAAACTAAACGTTTCCAATGTAAATTTCCACCTTTATATAGTGTAGAAAGACATCCTGAAGCCTGCGCAGTCATTAATTTGATTGTCCAATATTTCCCTTATGAGATAATGCCTCTCATAGCAAATGTGTACAGCGCGAGCTGAAAATGCATTTACAGCACTAAAAAACCAAACTTTTATAACAGCTAAACCAAACGTTTCCAATGTAAATTTCCACCTTTATATAGTGTAGAAAGGCATCCTGAAGCCTGGAAAGTCATTAATTTGATTGTCCAGTATTTCCTTCATGAGATATTGCAACACTTAGAAAAAGTGTACAGCGCCAGCAGACAATGAATTTTCAGCACTAAAAAAACGAAACTTCATTAACAGCTAAACTAAACGTTTCCAATGTAAATTTCCACCCTTATATGGTGTAAAAAGACATCCTGAAGCCTGGGCAGTCATTAATTTGATTGTCCAATATTTTCCTTATGAGATAATGCCTCTCATAGCAAATGTGTACAGCGCGAGCTGAAAGTGCATTTACAGCACTAAAAAACCAAACTTTTATAACAGCTAAACCAAACGTTTCCAATGTAAATTTCCACCTTTATATAGTGTAGAAAGGCATCCTGAAGCCTGGAAAGTCATTAATTTGATTGTCCAGTATTTCCTTCATGAGATATTGCAACACTTAGAAAAAGTGTACAGCGCCAGCAGACAATGAATTTTCAGCACTAAAAAAACGAAACTTCATTAACAGCTAAACTAAACGTTTCCAATGTAAATTTCCACCCTTATATAGTGTAAAAAAACATCCTGAAGCCTGGGCAGTCATTAATTTGATTGTCCAATATTTCCCTTATGAGATAATGCCTCTCATAGCAAATGTGTACAGCGCGAGCTGAAAATGCATTTACAGCACTAAAAAACCAAACTTTTATAACAGCTAAACCAAACGTTTCCAATGTAAATTTCCACCTTTATATAGTGTAGAAAGGCATCCTGAAGCCTGGAAAGTCATTAATTTGATTGTCCAGTATTTCCTTCATGAGATATTGCAACACTTAGAAAAAGTGTACAGCGCCAGCAGACAATGAATTTTCAGCACTAAAAAAAACGAAACTTCATTAACAGCTAAACTAAACGTTTCCAATGTAAATTTCCACCTTTATATAGTGTAAAAAGACATCCTGAAGCCTGCGCAGTCATTAATTTGATTGTCCAATATTTCCCTTATGAGATAATGCCTCTCATAGCAAATGTGTACAGCGCGAGCTGAAAATGCATTTACAGCACTAAAAAACCAAACTTTTATAACAGCTAAACCAAACGTTTCCAATGTAAATTTCCACCTTTATATAGTGTAGAAAGGCATCCTGAAGCCTGGAAAGTCATTAATTTGATTGTCCAGTATTTCCTTCATGAGATATTGCAACACTTAGAAAAAGTGTACAGCGCCAGCAGACAATGAATTTTCAGCACTAAAAAAAACGAAACTTCATTAACAGCTAAACTAAACGTTTCCAATGTAAATTTCCACCTTTATATAGTGTAGAAAGACATCCTGAAGCCTGCGCAGTCATTAATTTGATTGTCCAATATTTCCCTTATGAGATAATGCCTCTCATAGCAAATGTGTACAGCGCGAGCTGAAAATGCATTTACAGCACTAAAAAACCAAACTTTTATAACAGCTAAACCAAACGTTTCCAATGTAAATTTCCACCTTTATATAGTGTAGAAAGGCATCCTGAAGCCTGGAAAGTCATTAATTTGATTGTCCAGTATTTCCTTCATGAGATATTGCAACACTTA
Organism: Idiotropiscis lumnitzeri; assembly: GCF_059441095.1. Classification (NCBI taxonomy): domain Eukaryota; kingdom Metazoa; phylum Chordata; class Actinopteri; order Syngnathiformes; family Syngnathidae; genus Idiotropiscis; species Idiotropiscis lumnitzeri. The sequence goes on from NW_028283712.1 coordinate 354,111, forward strand.
GAAAAAGTGTACAGCGCCAGCAGACAATGAATTTTCAGCACTAAAAAAACGAAACTTCATTAACAGCTAAACTAAACGTTTCCAATGTAAATTTCCACCTTTATATAGTGTAAAAAGACATCCTGAAGCCTGGGCAGCCATTAATTTGATTGTCCAATATTTCCCTTATGAGATAATGCCTCTCCTAGCAAATGTGTACAGCGCGAGCTGAAAATGCATTTACAGCACTAAAAAACCAAACTTTTATAACAGCTAAACCAAACGTTTCCAATGTAAATTTCCACGTTTATATAGTGTAAAAAGACATCCTGAAGCCTGGGCAGTCATTAATTTGATTGTCCAATATTTCCCTTATGAGATAATGCCTCTCATAGCAAATGTGTACAGCGCGAGCTGAAAATGCATTTACAGCACTAAAAAACCAAACTTTTATAAACAGCTAAACCAAACGTTTCCAATGTAAATTTCCACCTTTATATAGTGTAGAAAGGCATCCTGAAGCCTGGAAAGTCATTAATTTGATTATCCAGTATTTCCTTCATGAGATATTGCAACACTTAGAAAAAGTGTACAGCGCCAGCAGACAATGAATTTTCAGCACTAAAAAAACGAAACTTCATTAACAGCTAAACTAAACGTTTCCAATGTAAATTTCCACGTTTATATAGTGTAAAAAGACATCCTGAAGCCTGGGCAGTCATTAATTTGATTGTCCAATATTTCCCTTATGAGATAATGCCTCTCATAGCAAATGTGTACAGCGCGAGCTGAAAATGCATTTACAGCACTAAAAAACCAAACTTTTATAACAGCTAAACCAAACGTTTCCAATGTAAATTTCCACCTTTATATAGTGTAGAAAGGCATCCTGAAGCCTGGAAAGTCATTATTTGATTGTCCAGTATTTCCTTCATGAGATATTGCAAAACTTAGAAAAAGTGTACAGCGCCAGCAGACAATGAATTTTCAGCACTAAAAAAACGAAACTTCATTAACAGCTAAACCAAACGTTTCCAATGTAAATTTCCACATTTATAGAGTGCAAAAATGCATCCTGAAGCCTGGGAAGTCATTAATTTGATTGTCCAGTATTTCCCTTATGAGATAATGCCTCACATAGCAAATGTGTACAGTGCGAGCTGAAAATGCATTTTCAGCACTAAAAAACCAAACTTTTATAACAGCTAAACCAAACGTTTCCAATGTAAATTTCCACCTTTATATAGTGTAAAAAGACATCCTGAAGCCTGGGCAGTCATTAATTTGATTGTCCAATATTTCCCTTATGAGATAATGCCTCTCATAGCAAATGTGTACAGCGCGAGCTGAAAATGCATTTACAGCACTAAAAAACCAAACTTTTATAACAGCTAAACCAAACGTTTCCAATGTAAATTTCCACCTTTATATAGTGTAGAAAGGCATCCTGGAGCCTGGAAAGTCATTAATTTGATTGTCCAGTATTTCCTTCATGAGATATTGCAACACTTAGAAAAAGTGTACAGCGCCAGCAGACAATGAATTTTCAGCACTAAAAAAACGAAACTTCATTAACAGCTAAACCAAACGTTTCCAATGTAAATTTCCACATTTATAGAGTGTAAAAAGGCATCCTGAAGCCTGGGAAGTCATTAATTTGATTGTCCAGTATTTCCCTTATGAGATAATGCCTCACATAGCAAATGTGTACAGTGCGAGCTGAAAATGCATTTTCAGCACTAAAAAAACAAACTTTTATAACAGCTAAACTAAACGTTTCCAATGTAAATTTCCACCTTTATATAGTGTAAAAAGACATCCTGAAGCCTGGGCAGTCATTAATTTGATTGTCCAATATTTCCCTTATGAGATAATGCCTCTCATAGCAAATGTGTACAGCGCGAGCTGAAAATGCATTTACAGCACTAAAAAACCAAACTTTTATAACAGCTAAACCAAACGTTTCCAATGTAAATTTCCACCTTTATATAGTGTAGAAAGGCATCCTGAAGCCTGGAAAGTCATTAATTTGATTGTCCAGTATTTCCTTCATGAGATATTGCAACACTTAGAAAAAGTGTACAGCGCCAGCAGACAATGAATTTTCAGCACTAAAAAAAACGAAACTTCATTAACAGCTAAACTAAACGTTTCCAATGTAAATTTCCACCTTTATATAGTGTAAAAAGACATCCTGAAGCCTGCGCAGTCATTAATTTGATTGTCCAATATTTCCCTTATGAGATAATGCCTCTCATAGCAAATGTGTACAGCGCGAGCTGAAAATGCATTTACAGCACTAAAAAACCAAACTTTTCCAACAGCTAAACCAAACGTTTCCAATGTAAATTTCCACCTTTATATAGTGTAGAAAGGCATCCTGAAGCCTGGAAAGTCATTAATTTGATTGTCCAGTATTTCGTTCATGAGATATTGCAACACTTAGAAAAAGTGTACAGCGCCAGCAGACAATGAATTTTCAGCACTAAAAAAAACGAAACTTCATTAACAGCTAAACTAAACGTTTCCAATGTAAATTTCCACCTTTATATAGTGTAGAAAGACATCCTGAAGCCTGCGCAGTCATTAATTTGATTGTCCAATATTTCCCTTATGAGATAATGCCTCTCATAGCAAATGTGTACAGCGCGAGCTGAAAATGCATTTACAGCACTAAAAAACCAAACTTTTATAACAGCTAAACCAAACGTTTCCAATGTAAATTTCCACCTTTATATAGTGTAGAAAGGCATCCTGAAGCCTGGAAAGTCATTAATTTGATTGTCCAGTATTTCCTTCATGAGATATTGCAACACTTAGAAAAAGTGTACAGCGCCAGCAGACAATGAATTTTCAGCACTAAAAAAACGAAACTTCATTAACAGCTAAACTAAACGTTTCCAATGTAAATTTCCACCTTTATATAGTGTAAAAAGACATCCTGAAGCCTGGGCAGCCATTAATTTGATTGTCCAATATTTCCCTTATGAGATAATGCCTCTCCTAGCAAATGTGTACAGCGCGAGCTGAAAATGCATTTACAGCACTAAAAAACCAAACTTTTATAACAGCTAAACCAAACGTTTCCAATGTAAATTTCCACGTTTATATAGTGTAAAAAGACATCCTGAAGCCTGGGCAGTCATTAATTTGATTGTCCAATATTTCCCTTATGAGATAATGCCTCTCATAGCAAATGTGTACAGCGCGAGCTGAAAATGCATTTACAGCACTAAAAAACCAAACTTTTATAAACAGCTAAACCAAACGTTTCCAATGTAAATTTCCACCTTTATATAGTGTAGAAAGGCATCCTGAAGCCTGGAAAGTCATTAATTTGATTATCCAGTATTTCCTTCATGAGATATTGCAACACTTAGAAAAAGTGTACAGCGCCAGCAGACAATGAATTTTCAGCACTAAAAAAACGAAACTTCATTAACAGCTAAACTAAACGTTTCCAATGTAAATTTCCACGTTTATATAGTGTAAAAAGACATCCTGAAGCCTGGGCAGTCATTAATTTGATTGTCCAATATTTCCCTTATGAGATAATGCCTCTCATAGCAAATGTGTACAGCGCGAGCTGAAAATGCATTTACAGCACTAAAAAACCAAACTTTTATAACAGCTAAACCAAACGTTTCCAATGTAAATTTCCACCTTTATATAGTGTAGAAAGGCATCCTGAAGCCTGGAAAGTCATTATTTGATTGTCCAGTATTTCCTTCATGAGATATTGCAAAACTTAGAAAAAGTGTACAGCGCCAGCAGACAATGAATTTTCAGCACTAAAAAAACGAAACTTCATTAACAGCTAAACCAAACGTTTCCAATGTAAATTTCCACATTTATAGAGTGTAAAAATGCATCCTGAAGCCTGGGAAGTCATTAATTTGATTGTCCAGTATTTCCCTTATGAGATAATGCCTCACATAGCAAATGTGTACAGTGCGAGCTGAAAATGCATTTTCAGCACTAAAAAACCAAACTTTTATAACAGCTAAACCAAACGTTTCCAATGTAAATTTCCACCTTTATATAGTGTAAAAAGACATCCTGAAGCCTGGGCAGTCATTAATTTGATTGTCCAATATTTCCCTTATGAGATAATGCCTCTCATAGCAAATGTGTACAGCGCGAGCTGAAAATGCATTTACAGCACTAAAAAACCAAACTTTTATAACAGCTAAACCAAACGTTTCCAATGTAAATTTCCACATTTATAGAGTGTAAAAAGGCATCCTGAAGCCTGGGAAGTCATTAATTTGATTGTCCAGTATTTCCCTTATGAGATAATGCCTCACATAGCAAATGTGTACAGTGCGAGCTGAAAATGCATTTTCAGCACTAAAAAACCAAACTTTTATAACAGCTAAACCAAACGTTTCCAATGTAAATTTCCACCTTTATATAGTGTAGAAAGGCATCCTGAAGCCTGGAAAGTCATTAATTTGATTGTCCAGTATTTCCTTCATGAGATATTGCAACACTTAGAAAAAGTGTACAGCGCCAGCAGACAATGAATTTTCAGCACTAAAAAAACGAAACTTCATTAACAGCTAAACTAAACGTTTCCAATGTAAATTTCCACCCTTATATAGTGTAAAAAAACATCCTGAAGCCTGGGCAGTCATTAATTTGATTGTCCAATATTTCCCTTATGAGATAATGCCTCTCATAGCAAATGTGTACAGCGCGAGCTGAAAATGCATTTACAGCACTAAAAAACCAAACTTTTATAACAGCTAAACCAAACGTTTCCAATGTAAATTTCCACCTTTATATAGTGTAGAAAGGCATCCTGAAGCCTGGAAAGTCATTAATTTGATTGTCCAGTATTTCCTTCATGAGATATTGCAACACTTAGAAAAAGTGTACAGCGCCAGCAGACAATGAATTTTCAGCACTAAAAAAAACGAAACTTCATTAACAGCTAAACTAAACGTTTCCAATGTAAATTTCCACCTTTATATAGTGTAGAAAGACATCCTGAAGCCTGCGCAGTCATTAATTTGATTGTCCAATATTTCCCTTATGAGATAATGCCTCTCATAGCAAATGTGTACAGCGCGAGCTGAAAATGCATTTACAGCACTAAAAAACCAAACTTTTATAACAGCTAAACCAAACGTTTCCAATGTAAATTTCCACCTTTATATAGTGTAGAAAGGCATCCTGAAGCCTGGAAAGTCATTAATTTGATTGTCCAGTATTTCCTTCATGAGATATTGCAACACTTAGAAAAAGTGTACAGCGCCAGCAGACAATGAATTTTCAGCACTAAAAAAACGAAACTTCATTAACAGCTAAACTAAACGTTTCCAATGTAAATTTCCACCTTTATATAGTGTAAAAAGACATCCTGAAGCCTGGGCAGCCATTAATTTGATTGTCCAATATTTCCCTTATGAGATAATGCCTCTCCTAGCAAATGTGTACAGCGCGAGCTGAAAATGCATTTACAGCACTAAAAAACCAAACTTTTATAACAGCTAAACCAAACGTTTCCAATGTAAATTTCCACGTTTATATAGTGTAAAAAGACATCCTGAAGCCTGGGCAGTCATTAATTTGATTGTCCAATATTTCCCTTATGAGATAATGCCTCTCATAGCAAATGTGTACAGCGCGAGCTGAAAATGCATTTACAGCACTAAAAAACCAAACTTTTATAAACAGCTAAACCAAACGTTTCCAATGTAAATTTCCACCTTTATATAGTGTAGAAAGGCATCCTGAAGCCTGGAAAGTCATTAATTTGATTATCCAGTATTTCCTTCATGAGATATTGCAACACTTAGAAAAAGTGTACAGCGCCAGCAGACAATGAATTTTCAGCACTAAAAAAACGAAACTTCATTAACAGCTAAACTAAACGTTTCCAATGTAAATTTCCACGTTTATATAGTGTAAAAAGACATCCTGAAGCCTGGGCAGTCATTAATTTGATTGTCCAATATTTCCCTTATGAGATAATGCCTCTCATAGCAAATGTGTACAGCGCGAGCTGAAAATGCATTTACAGCACTAAAAAACCAAACTTTTATAACAGCTAAACCAAACGTTTCCAATGTAAATTTCCACCTTTATATAGTGTAGAAAGGCATCCTGAAGCCTGGAAAGTCATTATTTGATTGTCCAGTATTTCCTTCATGAGATATTGCAAAACTTAGAAAAAGTGTACAGCGCCAGCAGACAATGAATTTTCAGCACTAAAAAAACGAAACTTCATTAACAGCTAAACCAAACGTTTCCAATGTAAATTTCCACATTTATAGAGTGTAAAAATGCATCCTGAAGCCTGGGAAGTCATTAATTTGATTGTCCAGTATTTCCCTTATGAGATAATGCCTCACATAGCAAATGTGTACAGTGCGAGCTGAAAATGCATTTTCAGCACTAAAAAACCAAACTTTTATAACAGCTAAACCAAACGTTTCCAATGTAAATTTCCACCTTTATATAGTGTAAAAAGACATCCTGAAGCCTGGGCAGTCATTAATTTGATTGTCCAATATTTCCCTTATGAGATAATGCCTCTCATAGCAAATGTGTACAGCGCGAGCTGAAAATGCATTTACAGCACTAAAAAACCAAACTTTTATAACAGCTAAACCAAACGTTTCCAATGTAAATTTCCACATTTATAGAGTGTAAAAAGGCATCCTGAAGCCTGGGAAGTCATTAATTTGATTGTCCAGTATTTCCCTTATGAGATAATGCCTCACATAGCAAATGTGTACAGTGCGAGCTGAAAATGCATTTTCAGCACTAAAAAACCAAACTTTTATAACAGCTAAACCAAACGTTTCCAATGTAAATTTCCACCTTTATATAGTGTAAAAAGACATCCTGAAGCCTGGAAAGTCATTAATTTGATTGTCCAGTATTTCCTTCATGAGATATTGCAACACTTAGAAAAAGTGTACAGCGCCAGCAGACAATGAATTTTCAGCACTAAAAAAACGAAACTTCATTAACAGCTAAACTAAACGTTTCCAATGTAAATTTCCACCCTTATATGGTGTAAAAAGACATCCTGAAGCCTGGGCAGTCATTAATTTGATTGTCCAATATTTTCCTTATGAGATAATGCCTCTCATAGCAAATGTGTACAGCGCGAGCTGAAAATGCATTTACAGCACTAAAAAACCAAACTTTTATAACAGCTAAACCAAACGTTTCCAATGTAAATTTCCACCTTTATATAGTGTAGAAAGGCATCCTGAAGCCTGGAAAGTCATTAATTTGATTGTCCAGTATTTCCTTCATGAGATATTGCAACACTTAGAAAAAGTGTACAGCGCCAGCAGACAATGAATTTTCAGCACTAAAAAAAACGAAACTTCATTAACAGCTAAACTAAACGTTTCCAATGTAAATTTCCACCTTTATATAGTGTAGAAAGACATCCTGAAGCCTGCGCAGTCATTAATTTGATTGTCCAATATTTCCCTTATGAGATAATGCCTCTCATAGCAAATGTGTACAGCGCGAGCTGAAAATGCATTTACAGCACTAAAAAACCAAACTTTTATAACAGCTAAACCAAACGTTTCCAATGTAAATTTCCACCTTTATATAGTGTAGAAAGGCATCCTGAAGCCTGGAAAGTCATTAATTTGATTGTCCAGTATTTCCTTCATGAGATATTGCAACACTTAGAAAAAGTGTACAGCGCCAGCAGACAATGAATTTTCAGCACTAAAAAAACGAAACTTCATTAACAGCTAAACTAAACGTTTCCAATGTAAATTTCCACCTTTATATAGTGTAAAAAGACATCCTGAAGCCTGGGCAGCCATTAATTTGATTGTCCAATATTTCCCTTATGAGATAATGCCTCTCCTAGCAAATGTGTACAGCGCGAGCTGAAAATGCATTTACAGCACTAAAAAACCAAACTTTTATAACAGCTAAACCAAACGTTTCCAATGTAAATTTCCACGTTTATATAGTGTAAAAAGACATCCTGAAGCCTGGGCAGTCATTAATTTGATTGTCCAATATTTCCCTTATGAGATAATGCCTCTCATAGCAAATGTGTACAGCGCGAGCTGAAAATGCATTTACAGCACTAAAAAACCAAACTTTTATAAACAGCTAAACCAAACGTTTCCAATGTAAATTTCCACCTTTATATAGTGTAGAAAGGCATCCTGAAGCCTGGAAAGTCATTAATTTGATTATCCAGTATTTCCTTCATGAGATATTGCAACACTTAGAAAAAGTGTACAGCGCCAGCAGACAATGAATTTTCAGCACTAAAAAAACGAAACTTCATTAACAGCTAAACTAAACGTTTCCAATGTAAATTTCCACGTTTATATAGTGTAAAAAGACATCCTGAAGCCTGGGCAGTCATTAATTTGATTGTCCAATATTTCCCTTATGAGATAATGCCTCTCATAGCAAATGTGTACAGCGCGAGCTGAAAATGCATTTACAGCACTAAAAAACCAAACTTTTATAACAGCTAAACCAAACGTTTCCAATGTAAATTTCCACCTTTATATAGTGTAGAAAGGCATCCTGAAGCCTGGAAAGTCATTATTTGATTGTCCAGTATTTCCTTCATGAGATATTGCAAAACTTAGAAAAAGTGTACAGCGCCAGCAGACAATGAATTTTCAGCACTAAAAAAACGAAACTTCATTAACAGCTAAACCAAACGTTTCCAATGTAAATTTCCACATTTATAGAGTGTAAAAATGCATCCTGAAGCCTGGGAAGTCATTAATTTGATTGTCCAGTATTTCCCTTATGAGATAATGCCTCACATAGCAAATGTGTACAGTGCGAGCTGAAAATGCATTTTCAGCACTAAAAAACCAAACTTTTATAACAGCTAAACCAAACGTTTCCAATGTAAATTTCCACCTTTATATAGTGTAAAAAGACATCCTGAAGCCTGGGCAGTCATTAATTTGATTGTCCAATATTTCCCTTATGAGATAATGCCTCTCATAGCAAATGTGTACAGCGCGAGCTGAAAATGCATTTACAGCACTAAAAAACCAAACTTTTATAACAGCTAAACCAAACGTTTCCAATGTAAATTTCCACCTTTATATAGTGTAGAAAGGCATCCTGGAGCCTGGAAAGTCATTAATTTGATTGTCCAGTATTTCCTTCATGAGATATTGCAACACTTAGAAAAAGTGTACAGCGCCAGCAGACAATGAATTTTCAGCACTAAAAAAACGAAACTTCATTAACAGCTAAACCAAACGTTTCCAATGTAAATTTCCACATTTATAGAGTGTAAAAAGGCATCCTGAAGCCTGGGAAGTCATTAATTTGATTGTCCAGTATTTCCCTTATGAGATAATGCCTCACATAGCAAATGTGTACAGTGCGAGCTGAAAATGCATTTTCAGCACTAAAAAACCAAACTTTTATAACAGCTAAACCAAACGTTTCCAATGTAAATTTCCACCTTTATATAGTGTAAAAAGACATCCTGAAGCCTGGGCAGTCATTAATTTGATTGTCCAGTATTTCCCTTATGAGATAATGCCTCACATAGCAAATGTGTACAGCGCGAGCTGAAAATGCATTTACAGCACTAAAAAAACAAACTTTTATAACAGCTAAACCAAACGTTTCCAATGTAAATTTCCACCTTTATGTAGTGTAGAAAGGCATCCTGAAGCCTGGGCAGTCATTAATTTGATTGTCCAATATTTCCCTTATGAGATAATGCCTCTCATAGAAAATGTGTACAGCGCGAGCTGAAAATGCATTTACAGCACTAAAAAACCAAACTTTTATAACAGCTAAACCAAACGTTTCCAATGTAAATTTCCACCTTTATATAGTGTAAAAAGACATCCTGAAGCCTGGGCAGTCATTAATTTGATTGTCCAATATTTCCCTTATGAGATAATGCCTCTCATAGCAAATGTGTACAGTGCGAGCTGAAAATGCATTTTCAGCACTAAAAAACCAAACTTTTATAACAGCTAAACCAAACGTTTCCAATGTAAATTTCCACCTTTATATAGTGTAAAAAGACATCCTGAAGCCTGGGCAGTCATTAATTTGATTGTCCAGTTTTTCCCTTATGAGATAATGCCTCACATAGCAAATGTGTACAGCGCGAGCTGAAAATGCATTTACAGCACTAAAAAAACAAACTTTTATAACAGCTAAACCAAACGTTTCCAATGTAAATTTCCACCTTTATATAGTGTAAAAAGACATCCTGAAGCCTGGGCAGTCATTAATTTGATTGTCCAATATTTCCCTTATGAGATAATGCCTCTCATAGCAAATGTGTACAGCGCGAGCTGAAAATGCATTTACAGCACTAAAAAACCAAACTTTTATAACAGCTAAACCAAACGTTTCCAATGTAAATTTCCACCTTTATATAGTGTAAAAAGGCATCCTGAAGCCTGGAAAGTCATTAATTTGATTGTCCAGTATTTCCTTCATGAGATATTGCAACACTTAGAAAAAGTGTACAGCGCCAGCAGACAATGAATTTTCAGCACTAAAAAAACGAAACTTCATTAACAGCTAAACCAAACGTTTCCAATGTAAATTTCCACATTTATAGAGTGTAAAAAGGCATCCTGAAGCCTGGGAAGTAATTAATTTGATTGTCCAGTATTTCCCTTATGAGATAATGCCTCACATAGCAAATGTGTACAGTGCGAGCTGAAAATGCATTTTCAGCACTAAAAAAACAAACTTTTATAACACCTAAACCAAACGTTTCCAATGTAAATTTCCACCTTTATATAGTGTAAAAAGACATCCTGAAGCCTGGGCAGTCATTAATTTGATTGTCCAATATTTCCCTTATGAGATAATGCCTCTCATAGCAAATGTGTACAGCGCGAGCTGAAAATGCATTTACAGCACTAAAAAACCAAACTTTTATAACAGCTAAACCAAACGTTTCCAATGTAAATTTCCACCTTTATATAGTGTAGAAAGGCATCATGAAGCCTGGAAAGTCATTAATTTGATTGTCCAGTATTTCCTTCATGAGATATTGCAACATTTAGAAAAAGTGTACAGCGCCAGCAGACAATGAATTTTCAGCACTAAAAAAACGAAACTTCATTAACAGCTAAACTAAACGTTTCCAATATAAATTTCCACCTTTATATAGTGTAAAAAGACATCCTGAAGCCCGGGCAGCCATTAATTTGATTGTCCAATATTTCCCTTATGAGATAATGCCTCTCATAGCAAATGTGTACAGCGCGAGCTGAAAATGCATTTACAGCACTAAAAAACCAAACTTTTATAACAGCTAAACCAAACGTTTCCAATGTAAATTTCCACCTTTATATAGTGTAAAAAGACATCCTGAAGCCTGGGCAGTGATTAATTTGATTGTCCAATATTTCCCTTATGAGATAATGCCTCTCATAGCAAATGTGTACAGCGCGAGCTGAAAATGCATTTACAGCACTAAAAAACCAAACTTTTATAACAGCTAAACCAAACGTTTCCAATGTAAATTTCCACCTTTATATAGTGTAGAAAGGCATCCTGAAGCCTGGAAAGTCATTAATTTGATTGTCCAGTATTTCCTTCATGAGATATTGCAACACTTAGAAAAAGTGTACAGCGCCAGCAGACAATGAATTTTCAGCACTAAAAAAACGAAACTTCATTAACAGCTAAACTAAACGTTTCCAATGTAAATTTCCACCTTTATATAGTGTAAAAAGACATCCTGAAGCCTGGGCAGTCATTAATTTGATTGTCCAATATTTCCCTTATGAGATAATGCCTCTCATAGCAAACGTGTACAGCGCGAGCTGAAAATGCATTTACAGCACTAAAAAAACCAAACTTTTATAACAGCTAAACCAAACGTTTCCAATGTACATTTCCACCTTTATATAGTGTAGAAAGGCATCCTGAAGCCTGGGAAGTCATTAATTTGATTGTCCAGTATTTCCCTTATGAGATAATGCCTCACATAGCAAATGTGTACAGTGCGAGCTGAAAATGCATTTTCAGCACTAAAAAACCAAACTTTTATAACAGCTAAACCAAACGTTTCCAATGTAAATTTCCACCTTTATATAGTGTAAAAAGACATCCTGAAGCCTGGGCAGGCATTAATTTGATTGTCCAGTATTTCCCTTATGAGATAATGCCTCACATAGCAAATGTGTACAGTGCGAGCTGAAAATGCATTTTCAGCACTAAAAAAACCAAACTTTTATAACAGCTAAACCAAACGTTTCCAATGTAAATTTCCACCTTTATATAGTGTAAAAAGACATCCTGAAGCCTGGGCAGTCATTAATTTGATTGTCCAATATTTCCCTTATGAGACAATGCCTCTCATAGCAAATGTGTACAGCGCGAGCTGAAAATGCATTTACAGCACTAAAAAAACAAACTTTTATAACAGCTAAACCAAACGTTTCCAATGTACATTTCCACCTTTATATAGTGTAGAAAGGCATCCTGAAGCCTGGAAAGTCATTAATTTGATTGTCCAGTATTTCCTTCATGAGATATTGCAACACTTAGAAAAAGTGTACAGCGCCAGCAGACAATGAATTTTCAGCACTAAAAAAACGAAACTTCATTAACAGCTAAACCAAACGTTTCCAATGTAAATTTCCACATTTATAGAGTGTAAAAAGGCATCCTGAAGCCTGGGAAGTCATTAATTTGATTGTCCAGTATTTCCCTTATGAGATAATGCCTCACATAGCAAATGTGTACAGTGCGAGCTGAAAATGCATTTACAGCACTAAAAAACCAAACTTTTATAACAGCTAAACCAAACGTTTCCAATGTAAATTTTCACCTTTATATAGTGTAGAAAGGCATCCTGAAGCCTGGAAAGTCATTGATTTGATTGTCCAGTATTTCCTTCATGAGATATTGCAACACTTAGAAAAAGTGTACAGCGCCAGCAGACAATGAATTTTCAGCACTAAAAAAACGAAACTTCATTAACAGCTAAACTAAACGTTTCCAATGTAAATTTCCAACTTTATATAGAGTAAAAAGACATCCTGAAGCCTGGGCAGCCATTAATTTGATTGTCCAATATTTCCCTTATGAGATAATGCCTCTCATAGCAAATGTGTACAGCGCGAGCTGAAAATGCATTTACAGCACTAAAAAACCAAACTTTTATAACAGCTAAACCAAACGTTTCCATTGTAAATTTCCACCTTTATATAGTGTAAAAAGACATCCTGAAGCCTGGGCAGTCATTAATTTGATTGTCCAGTATTTCCTTCATGAGATATTGCAACACTTAGAAAAAGTGTACAGCGCCAGCAGACAATGAATTTTCAGCACTAAAAAAAACGAAACTTCATTAACAGCTAAACTAAACGTTTCCAATGTAAATTTCCACCTTTATATAGTGTAAAAAGACATCCTGAAGCCTGGGCAGTCATTAATTTGATTGTCCAATATTTCCCTTATGAGATAATGCCTCTCATAGCAAATGTGTACAGCGCGAGCTGAAAATGCATTTACAGCACTAAAAAACCAAACTTTTATAACAGCTAAACCAAACGTTTCCAATGTAAATTTCCACCTTTATATAGTGTAGAAAGGCATCCTGAAGCCTGGAAAGTCATTAATTTGATTGTCCAGTATTTCCTTCATGAGATATTGCAACACTTAGAAAAAGTGTACAGCGCCAGCAGACAATGAATTTTCAGCACTAAAAAAACGAAACTTCATTAACAGCTAAACCAAACGTTTCCAATGTAAATTTCCACATTTATAGAGTGTAAAAAGGCATCCTGAAGCCTGGGAAGTCATTAATTTGATTGTCCAGTATTTCCCTTATGAGATAATGCCTCACATAGCAAATGTGTACAGTGCGAGCTGAAAATGCATTTTCAGCACTAAAAAACCAAACTTTTATAACAGCTAAACCAAACGTTTCCAATGTAAATTTCCACCTTTATATAGTGTAAGAAGACATCCTGAAGCCTGGGCAGTCATTAATTTGATTGTCCAGTATTTCCCTTATGAGATAATGCCTCACATAGCAAATGTGTACAGCGCGAGCTGAAAATGCATTTACAGCACTAAAAAACCAAACTTTTATAACAGCTAAACCAAACGTTTCCAATGTAAATTTCCACCTTTATATAGTGTAAAAAGACATCCTGAAGCCTGGGCAGTCATTAATTTGATTGTCCAATATTTCCCTTATGAGATAATGCCTCTCATAGCAAATGTGTACAGCGCGAGCTGAAAATGCATTTACAGCACTAAAAAACCAAACTTTTATAACAGCTAAACCAAACGTTTCCAATGTAAATTTCCACCTTTATATAGTGTAGAAAGGCATCCTGAAGCCTGGAAAGTCATTAATTTGATTGTCCAGTATTTCCTTCATGAGATATTGCAACACTTAGAAAAAGTGTACAGCGCCAGCAGACAATGAATTTTCAGCACTAAAAAAACGAAACTTCATTAACAGCTAAACTAAACGTTTCCAATGTATATTTCCACCTTTATATAGTGTAAAAAGACATCCTGAAGCCTGGGCAGTCATTAATTTGATTGTCCAATATTTCCCTTATGAGATAATGCCTCTCATAGCAAATGTGTACAGCGCGAGCTGAAAATGCATTTACAGCACTAAAAAACCAAACTTTTATAACAGCTAAACCAAACGTTTCAAATGTAAATTTCCACCTTTATATAGTGTAGAAAGGCATCCTGAAGCCTGGAAAGTCATTAATTTGATTGTCCAGTATTTCCTTCATGAGATATTGCAACACTTAGAAAAAGTGTACAGCGCCAGCAGACAATGAATTTTCAGCACTAAAAAAACGAAACTTCATTAACAGCTAAACCAAACGTTTCCAATGTAAATTTCCACATTTATAGAGTGTAAAAAGGCATCCTGAAGCCTGCGAAGTCATTAATTTGATTGTCCAGTATTTCCCTTATGAGATAATGCCTCACATAGCAAATGTGTACAGTGCGAGCTGAAAATGCATTTTCAGCACTAAAAAACCAAACTTTTATAACAGCTAAACCAAACGTTTCCAATGTAAATTTCCACCTTTAGATAGTGTAAAAAGACATCCTGAAGCCTGGGCAGTCATTAATTTGATTGTCCAGTATTTCCCTTATGAGATAATGCCTCACATAGCAAATGTGTACAGTGCGAGCTGAAAATGCATTTTCAGCACTAAAAAAACCAAACTTTTATAACAGCTAAACCAAACGTTTCCAATGTAAATTTCCACCTTTATATAGTGTAAAAAGACATCCTGAAGCCTGGGCAGTCATTAATTTGATTGTCCAATATTTCCCTTATGAGATAATGCCTCTCATAGCAAATGTGTACAGCGCGAGCTGAAAATGCATTTACAGCACTAAAAAACCAAACTTTTATAACAGCTAAACCAAACGTTTCCAATGTAAATTTCCACCTTTATATAGTGTAGAAAGGCATCCTGAAGCCTGGAAAGTCATTAATTTGATTGTCCAGTATTTCCTTCATGAGATATTGCAACACTTAGAAAAAGTGTACAGCGCCAGCAGACAATGAATTTTCAGCACTAAAAAAACGAAACTTCATTTAACAGCTAAACCAAACGTTTCCAATGTAAATTTCCACATTTATAGAGTGTAAAAAGGCATCCTGAAGCCTGGGAAGTCATTAATTTGATTGTCCAGTATTTCCCTTATGAGATAATGCCTCACATAGCAAATGTGTACAGTGCGAGCTGAAAATGCATTTTCAGCACTAAAAAACCAAACTTTTATAACAGCTAAACCAAACGTTTCCAATGTAAATTTCCACCTTTATATAGTGTAAAAAGACATCCTGAAGCCTGGGCAGTCATTAATTTGATTGTCCAGTATTTCCCTTATGAGATAATGCCTCACATAGCAAATGTGTACAGTGCGAGCTGAAAATGCATTTTCAGCACTAAAAAAACCAAACTTTTATAACAGCTAAACCAAACGTTTCCAATGTAAATTTCCACCTTTATATAGTGTAAAAAGACATCCTGAAGCCTGGGCAGTCATTAATTTGATTGTCCAATATTTCCCTTATGAGACAATGCCTCTCATAGCAAATGTGTACAGCGCGAGCTGAAAATGCATTTACAGCACTTAAAAAACAAACTTTTATAACAGCTAAACCAAACGTTTCCAATGTACATTTCCACCTTTATATAGTGTAGAAAGGCATCCTGAAGCCTGGAAAGTCATTAATTTGATTGTCCAGTATTTCCTTCATGAGATATTGCAACACTTAGAAAAAGTGTACAGCGCCAGCAGACAATGAATTTTCAGCACTAAAAAAACGAAACTTCATTAACAGCTAAACCAAACGTTTCCAATGTAAATTTCCACATTTATAGAGTGTAAAAAGGCATCCTGAAGCCTGGGAAGTCATTAATTTGATTGTCCAGTATTTCCCTTATGAGATAATGCCTCACATAGCAAATGTGTACAGTGCGAGCTGAAAATGCATTTACAGCACTAAAAAACCAAACTTTTATAACAGCTAAACCAAACGTTTCCAATGTAAATTTCCACCTTTATATAGTGTAGAAAGGCATCCTGAAGCCTGGAAAGTCATTGATTTGATTGTCCAGTATTTCCTTCATGAGATATTGCAACACTTAGAAAAAGTGTACAGCGCCAGCAGACAATGAATTTTCAGCACTAAAAAAACGAAACTTCATTAACAGCTAAACTAAACGTTTCCAATGTAAATTTCCAACTTTATATAGAGTAAAAAGACATCCTGAAGCCTGGGCAGCCAATAATTTGATTGTCCAATATTTCCCTTATGAGATAATGCCTCTCATAGCAAATGTGTACAGCGCGAGCTGAAAATGCATTTACAGCACTAAAAAACCAAACTTTTATAACAGCTAAACCAAACGTTTCCAATGTAAATTTCCACCTTTATATAGTGTAAAAAGACATCCTGAAGCCTGGGCAGTCATTAATTTGATTGTCCAATATTTCCCTTATGAGATAATGCCTCTCATAGCAAATGTGTACAGCGCGAGCTGAAAATGCATTTACAGCACTAAAAAACCAAACTTTTATAACAGCTAAACCAAACGTTTCCAATGTAAATTTCCACCTTTATATAGTGTAGAAAGGCATCCTGAAGCCTGGAAAGTCATTAATTTGATTGTCCAGTATTTCCTTCATGAGATATTGCAACACTTAGAAAGAGTGTACAGCGCCAGCAGACAATGAATTTTCAGCACTAAAAAAACGAAACTTCATTAACAGCTAAACCAAACGTTTCCAATGTAAATTTCCACATTTATAGAGTGTAAAAAGGCATCCTGAAGCCTGGGAAGTCATTAATTTGATTGTCCAGTATTTCCCTTATGAGATAATGCCTCACAGAGCAAATGTGTACAGTGCGAGCTGAAAATGCATTTTCAGCATTAAAAAACCCAACTTTTATAACAGCTAAACCAAACGTTTCCAATGTAAATTTCCACCTTTATATAGTGTAAAAAGACATCCTGAAGCCTGGGCAGTCATTAATTTGATTGTCCAATATTTCCCTTTTGAGATAATGCCTCTCATAGCAAATGTGTACAGCGCGAGCTGAAAATGCATTTACAGCACTAAAAAACCAAACTTTTATAACAGCTAAACCAAACGTTTCCAATGTACATTTCCACCTTTATATAGTGTAGAAAGGCATCCTGAAGCCTGGAAAGTCATTAATTTGATTGTCCAGTATTTCCTTCATGAGATATTGCAACACTTAGAAAAAGTGTACAGCGCCAGCAGACAATGAATTTTCAGCACTAAAAAAACGAAACTTCATTAACAGCTAAACTAAACGTTTCCAATGTATATTTCCACCTTTATATAGTGTAAAAAGACATCCTGAAGCCTGGGCAGTCATTAATTTGATTGTCCAATATTTCCCTTATGAGATAATGCCTCTCATAGCAAATGTGTACAGTGCGAGCTGAAAATGCATTTTCAGCACTAAAAAACCAAACTTTTATAACAGCTAAACCAAACGTTTCCAATGTAAATTTCCACCTTTATATAGTGTAAAAAGACATCCTGAAGCCTGGGCAGTCATTAATTTGATTGTCCAGTATTTCCCTTATGAGATAATGCCTCACATAGCAAATGTGTACAGCGCGAACTGAAAATGCATTTACAGCACTAAAAAACCAAACTTTTATAACAGCTAAACCAAACGTTTCCAATGTAAATTTCCACCTTTATATAGTGTAGAAAGGCATCCTGAAGCCTGGAAAGTCATTAATTTGATTGTCCAGTATTTCCTTCATGAGATATTGCAACACTTAGAAAAAGTGTACAGCGCCAGCAGACAATGAATTTTCAGCACTAAAAAAACGAAACTTCATTAACAGCTAAACCAAACGTTTCCAATGTAAATTTCCACATTTATAGAGTGTAAAAAGGCATCCTGAAGCCTGGGAAGTCATTAATTTGATTGTCCAGTATTTCCCTTATGAGATAATGCCTCACATAGCAAATGTGTACAGTGCGAGCTGAAAATGCATTTTCAGCACTAAAAAACCAAACTTTTATAACAGCTAAACCAAACGTTTCCAATGTAAATTTCCACCTTTATATAGTGTAAAAAGACATCCTGAAGCCTGGGCAGTCATTAATTTGATTGTCCAGTATTTCCCTTATGAGATAATGCCTCACAT
Organism: Idiotropiscis lumnitzeri; assembly: GCF_059441095.1. NCBI lineage: Eukaryota > Metazoa > Chordata > Actinopteri > Syngnathiformes > Syngnathidae > Idiotropiscis > Idiotropiscis lumnitzeri. Next base: position 372,755 of record NW_028283712.1, read on the forward strand.
AGCAAATGTGTACAGTGCGAGCTGAAAATGCATTTTCAGCACTAAAAAAACCAAACTTTTATAACAGCTAAACCAAACGTTTCCAATGTAAATTTCCACCTTTATATAGTGTAAAAAGACATCCTGAAGCCTGGGCAGACATTAATTTGATTGTCCAATATTTCCCATATGAGACCATGCCTCTCATAGCAAATGTGTACAGCGCGAGCTGAAAATGCATTTACAGCACTAAAAAAACAAACTTTTATAACAGCTAAACCAAACGTTTCCAATGTACATTTCCACCTTTATATAGTGTAGAAAGGCATCCTGAAGCCTGGAAAGTCATTAATTTGATTGTCCAGTATTTCCTTCATGAGATATTGCAACACTTAGAAAAAGTGTACAGCGCCAGCAGACAATGAATTTTCAAGCACTAAAAAAACGAAACTTCATTAACAGCTAAACCAAACGTTTCCAATGTAAATTTCCACATTTATAGAGTGTAAAAAGGCATCCTGAAGCCTGGGAAGTCATTAATTTGATTGTCCAGTATTTCCCTTATGAGATAATGCCTCACATAGCAAATGTGTACAGTGCGAGCTGAAAATGCATTTACAGCACTAAAAAACCAAACTTTTATAACAGCTAAACCAAACGTTTCCAATGTAAATTTCCACCTTTATATAGTGTAGAAAGGCATCCTGAAGCCTGGAAAGTCATTGATTTGATTGTCCAGTATTTCCTTCATGAGATATTGCAACACTTAGAAAAAGTGTACAGCGCCAGCAGACAATGAATTTTCAGCACTAAAAAAACGAAACTTCATTAACAGCTAAACTAAACGTTTCCAATGTAAATTTCCAACTTTATATAGAGTAAAAAGACATCCTGAAGCCTGGGCAGCCATTAATTTGATTGTCCAATATTTCCCTTATGAGATAATGCCTCTCATAGCAAATGTGTACAGCGCGAGCTGAAAATGCATTTACAGCACTAAAAAACCAAACTTTTATAACAGCTAAACCAAACGTTTCCAATGTAAATTTCCACCTTTATATAGTGTAAAAAGACATCCTGAAGCCTGGGCAGTCATTAATTTGATTGTCCAATATTTCCCTTATGAGATAATGCCTCTCATAGCAAATGTGTACAGCGCGAGCTGAAAATGCATTTACAGCACTAAAAAACCAAACTTTTATAACAGCTAAACCAAACGTTTCCAATGTAAATTTCCACCTTTATATAGTGTAGAAAGGCATCCTGAAGCCTGGAAAGTCATTAATTTGATTGTCCAGTATTTCCTTCATGAGATATTGCAACACTTAGAAAAAGTGTACAGCGCCAGCAGACAATGAATTTTCAGCACTAAAAAAAACGAAACTTCATTAACAGCTAAACTAAACGTTTCCAATGTAAATTTCCACCTTTATATAGTGTAAAAAGACATCCTGAATCCTGGGCAGTCATTAATTTGATTGTCCAATATTTCCCTTATGAGATAATGCCTCTCATAGCAAATGTGTACAGCGCGAGCTGAAAATGCATTTACAGCACTAAAAAACCAAACTTTTATAACAGCTAAACCAAACGTTTCCAATGTAAATTTCCACCTTTATATAGTGTAGAAAGGCATCCTGAAGCCTGGAAAGTCATTAATTTGATTGTCCAGTATTTCCTTCATGAGATATTGCAACACTTAGAAAGAGTGTACAGCGCCAGCAGACAATGAATTTTCAGCACTAAAAAAACGAAACTTCATTAACAGCTAAACCAAACGTTTCCAATGTAAATTTCCACATTTATAGAGTGTAAAAAGGCATCCTGAAGCCTGGGAAGTCATTAATTTGATTGTCCAGTATTTCCCTTATGAGATAATGCCTCACATAGCAAATGTGTACAGTGCGAGCTGAAAATGCATTTTCAGCATTAAAAAACCCAACTTTTATAACAGCTAAACCAAACGTTTCCAATGTAAATTTCCACCTTTATATAGTGTAAAAAGACATCCTGAAGCCTGGGCAGTCATTAATTTGATTGTCCAATATTTCCCTTTTGAGATAATGCCTCTCATAGCAAATGTGTACAGCGCGAGCTGAAAATGCATTTACAGCACTAAAAAAACAAACTTTTATAACAGCTAAACCAAACGTTTCCAATGTACATTTCCACCTTTATATAGTGTAGAAAGGCATCCTAAAGCCTGGAAAGTCATTAATGTGATTGTCCAGTATTTCCTTCATGAGATATTGCAACACTTAGAAAAAGTGTACAGCGCCAGCAGACAATGAATTTTCAGCACTAAAAAAACGAAACTTCATTAACAGCTAAACCAAACGTTTCCAATGTAAATTTCCACATTTATAGAGTGTAAAAAGGCATCCTGAAGCCTGGGAAGTCATTAATTTGATTGTCCAGTATTTCCCTTATGAGATAATGCCTCACATAGCAAATGTGTACAGTGCGAGCTGAAAATGCATTTTCAGCATTAAAAAACCCAACTTTTATAACAGCTAAACCAAACGTTTCCAATGTAAATTTCCACCTTTATATAGTGTAAAAAGACATCCTGAAGCCTGGGCAGTCATTAATTTGATTGTCCAATATTTCCCTTTTGAGATAATGCCTCTCATAGCAAATGTGTACAGCGCGAGCTGAAAATGCATTTACAGCACTAAAAAACCAAACTTTTATAACAGCTAAACCAAACGTTTCCAATGTACATTTCCACCTTTATATAGTGTAGAAAGGCATCCTGAAGCCTGGAAAGTCATTAATTTGATTGTCCAGTATTTCCTTCATGAGATATTGCAACACTTAGAAAAAGTGTACAGCGCCAGCAGACAATGAATTTTTAGCACTAAAAAAACGACACTTCATTAACAGCTAAACTAAACGTTTCCAATGTAAATTTCCACCCTTATATAGTGTAAAAAGACATCCTGAAGCCTGGGCAGTCATTAATTTGATTGTCCAATATTTCCCTTATGAGATAATGCCTCTCATAGCAAATGTGTACAGCGCGAGCTGAAAATGCATTTACAGCACTAAAAAACCAAACTTTTATAACAGCTAAACCAAACGTTTCCAATGTAAATTTCCACCTTTATATAGTGTAGAAAGGCATCCTGAAGCCTGGAAAGTCATTAATTTGATTGTCCAGTATTTCCTTCATGAGATATTGCAACACTTAGAAAAAGTGTACAGCGCCAGCAGACAATGAATTTTCAGCACTAAAAAAACGAAACTTCATTAACAGCTAAACCAAACGTTTCCAATGTAAATTTCCACATTTATAGAGTGTAAAAGGGCATCCTGAAGCCTGGGAAGTCATTAATTTGATTGTCCAGTATTTCCCTTATGAGATAATGCCTCACATAGCAAATGTGTACAGTGCGAGCTGAAAATGCATTTTCAGCACTAAAAAACCAAACTTTTATAACAGCTAAACCAAACGTTTCCAATGTAAATTTCCACCTTTATATAGTGTAAAAAGACATCCTGAAGCCTGGGCAGTCATTAATTTGATTGTCCAGTATTTCCCTTATGAGATAATGCCTCACATAGCAAATGTGTACAGTGCGAGCTGAAAATGCATTTTCAGCACTAAAAAAACCAAACTTTTATAACAGCTAAACCAAACGTTTCCAATGTAAATTTCCACCTTTATATAGTGTAAAAAGACATCCTGAAGACTGGGCAGTCATTAATTTGATTGTCCAATATTTCCCTTCTGAGATAATGCCTCTCATAGCAAATGTGTACAGCGCGAGCTGAAAATGCATTTACAGCACTAAAAAAACAAACTTTTATAACAGCTAAACCAAACGTTTCCAATGTACATTTCCACCTTTATATAGTGTAGAAAGGCATCCTGAAGCCTGGAAAGTCATTAATTTGATTGTCCAGTATTTCCTTCATGAGATATTGCAACACTTAGAAAAAGTGTACAGCGCCAGCAGACAATGAATTTTCAGCACTAAAAAAACGAAACTTCATTAACAGCTAAACTAAAAGTTTCCAATGTAAATTTCCACCTTTATATAGTGTAAAAAGACATCCTGAAGCCTGGGCAGCCATTAATTTGATTGTCCAATATTTCCCTTATGAGATAATGCCTCTCATAGCAAATGTGTACAGCGCGAGCTGAAAATGCATTTACAGCACTAAAAAACCAAACTTTTATAACAGCTAAACCAAACGTTTCCAATGTAAATTTCCACCTTTATATAGTGTAAATAGACATCCTGAAGCCTGGGCAGTCATTAATTTGATTGTCCAATATTTCCCTTATGAGATAATGCCTCTCATAGCAAATGTGTACAGCGCGAGCTGAAAATGCATTTACAGCACTAAAAAACCAAACTTTTATAACAGCTAAACCAAACGTTTCCAATGTAAATTTCCACCTTTATAGAGTGTAAAAAGGCATCCTGAAGCCTGGGAAGTCATTAATTTGATTGTCCAGTATTTCCCTTATGAGATAATGCCTCTCATAGCAAATGTGTACAGCGCGAGCTGAAAATGCATTTACAGCACTAAAAAACCAAACTTTTATAACAGCTAAACCAAACGTTTCAAATGTAAATTTCCACCTTTATATAGTGTAGAAAGGCATCCTGAAGCCTGGAAAGTCATTAATTTGATTGTCCAGTATTTCCTTCATGAGATATTGCAACACTTAGAAAAAGTGTACAGGGCCAGCAGACAATGAATTTTCAGCACTAAAAAAAACGAAACTTCATTAACAGCTAAACTAAACGTTTCCAATGTAAATTTCCACCTTTATATAGTGTAAAAAGACATCCTGAAGCCTGGGCAGTCATTAATTTGATTGTCCAATATTTCCCTTATGAGATAATGCCTCTCATTGCAAATGTGTACAGCGCGAGCTGAAAATGCATTTACAGCACGAAAAAAACAAACTTTTATAACAGCTAAACCAAACGTTTCCAATGTAAATTTCCACCTTTATAGAGTTAAAAAGGCATCCTGAAGCCTGGGAAGTCATTAATTTGATTGTCCAGTATTTCCCTTATGAGATAATGCCTCACATAGCAAATGTGTACAGTGCGAGCTGAAAATGCATTTTAAGCACTAAAAAACCAAACATTTATAACAGCTAAACCAAACGTTTCCAATGTAAATTTCCACCTTTATAGAGTTAAAAAGGCATCCTGAAGCCTGGGAAGTCATTAATTTGATTGTCCAGTATTTCCCTTATGAGATAATGCCTCACATAGCAAATGTGTACAGTGCGAGCTGAAAATGCATTTACAGCACTAAAAAACCAAACTTTTATAACAGCTAAACCAAACGTTTCCAATGTAAATTTCCACCTTTATATAGTGTAGAAAGGCATCCTGAAGCCTGGAAAGTCATTAATTTGATTGTCCAGTATTTCCTTCATGAGATATTGCAACACTTAGAAAAAGTGTACAGCGCCAGCAGACAATGAATTTTCAGCACTAAAAAAACGAAACTTCATTAACAGCTAAACTAAACGTTTCCAATGTAAATTTCCACCTTTATATAGTGTAAAAAGACATCCTGAAGCCTGGGCAGCCATTAATTTGATTGTCCAATATTTCCCTTATGAGATAATGCCTCTCCTAGCAAATGTGTACAGCGCGAGCTGAAAATGCATTTACAGCACTAAAAAACCAAACTTTTATAACAGCTAAACCAAACGTTTCCAATGTAAATTTCCACGTTTATATAGTGTAAAAAGACATCCTGAAGCCTGGGCAGTCATTAATTTGATTGTCCAATATTTCCCTTATGAGATAATGCCTCTCATAGCAAATGTGTACAGCGCGAGCTGAAAATGCATTTACAGCACTAAAAAACCAAACTTTTATAAACAGCTAAACCAAACGTTTCCAATGTAAATTTCCACCTTTATATAGTGTAGAAAGGCATCCTGAAGCCTGGAAAGTCATTAATTTGATTATCCAGTATTTCCTTCATGAGATATTGCAACACTTAGAAAAAGTGTACAGCGCCAGCAGACAATGAATTTTCAGCACTAAAAAAACGAAACTTCATTAACAGCTAAACTAAACGTTTCCAATGTAAATTTCCACGTTTATATAGTGTAAAAAGACATCCTGAAGCCTGGGCAGTCATTAATTTGATTGTCCAATATTTCCCTTATGAGATAATGCCTCTCATAGCAAATGTGTACAGCGCGAGCTGAAAATGCATTTACAGCACTAAAAAACCAAACTTTTATAACAGCTAAACCAAACGTTTCCAATGTAAATTTCCACCTTTATATAGTGTAGAAAGGCATCCTGAAGCCTGGAAAGTCATTATTTGATTGTCCAGTATTTCCTTCATGAGATATTGCAAAACTTAGAAAAAGTGTACAGCGCCAGCAGACAATGAATTTTCAGCACTAAAAAAACGAAACTTCATTAACAGCTAAACCAAACGTTTCCAATGTAAATTTCCACATTTATAGAGTGTAAAAATGCATCCTGAAGCCTGGGAAGTCATTAATTTGATTGTCCAGTATTTCCCTTATGAGATAATGCCTCACATAGCAAATGTGTACAGTGCGAGCTGAAAATGCATTTTCAGCACTAAAAAACCAAACTTTTATAACAGCTAAACCAAACGTTTCCAATGTAAATTTCCACCTTTATATAGTGTAAAAAGACATCCTGAAGCCTGGGCAGTCATTAATTTGATTGTCCAATATTTCCCTTATGAGATAATGCCTCTCATAGCAAATGTGTACAGCGCGAGCTGAAAATGCATTTACAGCACTAAAAAACCAAACTTTTATAACAGCTAAACCAAACGTTTCCAATGTAAATTTCCACATTTATAGAGTGTAAAAAGGCATCCTGAAGCCTGGGAAGTCATTAATTTGATTGTCCAGTATTTCCCTTATGAGATAATGCCTCACATAGCAAATGTGTACAGTGCGAGCTGAAAATGCATTTTCAGCACTAAAAAACCAAACTTTTATAACAGCTAAACCAAACGTTTCCAATGTAAATTTCCACCTTTATATAGTGTAAAAAGACATCCTGAAGCCTGGAAAGTCATTAATTTGATTGTCCAGTATTTCCTTCATGAGATATTGCAACACTTAGAAAAAGTGTACAGCGCCAGCAGACAATGAATTTTCAGCACTAAAAAAACGAAACTTCATTAACAGCTAAACTAAACGTTTCCAATGTAAATTTCCACCCTTATATGGTGTAAAAAGACATCCTGAAGCCTGGGCAGTCATTAATTTGATTGTCCAATATTTTCCTTATGAGATAATGCCTCTCATAGCAAATGTGTACAGCGCGAGCTGAAAGTGCATTTACAGCACTAAAAAACCAAACTTTTATAACAGCTAAACCAAACGTTTCCAATGTAAATTTCCACCTTTATATAGTGTAGAAAGGCATCCTGAAGCCTGGAAAGTCATTAATTTGATTGTCCAGTATTTCCTTCATGAGATATTGCAACACTTAGAAAAAGTGTACAGCGCCAGCAGACAATGAATTTTCAGCACTAAAAAAACGAAACTTCATTAACAGCTAAACTAAACGTTTCCAATGTAAATTTCCACCCTTATATAGTGTAAAAAAACATCCTGAAGCCTGGGCAGTCATTAATTTGATTGTCCAATATTTCCCTTATGAGATAATGCCTCTCATAGCAAATGTGTACAGCGCGAGCTGAAAATGCATTTACAGCACTAAAAAACCAAACTTTTATAACAGCTAAACCAAACGTTTCCAATGTAAATTTCCACCTTTATATAGTGTAGAAAGGCATCCTGAAGCCTGGAAAGTCATTAATTTGATTGTCCAGTATTTCCTTCATGAGATATTGCAACACTTAGAAAAAGTGTACAGCGCCAGCAGACAATGAATTTTCAGCACTAAAAAAAACGAAACTTCATTAACAGCTAAACTAAACGTTTCCAATGTAAATTTCCACCTTTATATAGTGTAGAAAGACATCCTGAAGCCTGCGCAGTCATTAATTTGATTGTCCAATATTTCCCTTATGAGATAATGCCTCTCATAGCAAATGTGTACAGCGCGAGCTGAAAATGCATTTACAGCACTAAAAAACCAAACTTTTATAACAGCTAAACCAAACGTTTCCAATGTAAATTTCCACCTTTATATAGTGTAGAAAGGCATCCTGAAGCCTGGAAAGTCATTAATTTGATTGTCCAGTATTTCCTTCATGAGATATTGCAACACTTAGAAAAAGTGTACAGCGCCAGCAGACAATGAATTTTCAGCACTAAAAAAACGAAACTTCATTAACAGCTAAACTAAACGTTTCCAATGTAAATTTCCACCTTTATATAGTGTAAAAAGACATCCTGAAGCCTGGGCAGCCATTAATTTGATTGTCCAATATTTCCCTTATGAGATAATGCCTCTCCTAGCAAATGTGTACAGCGCGAGCTGAAAATGCATTTACAGCACTAAAAAACCAAACTTTTATAACAGCTAAACCAAACGTTTCCAATGTAAATTTCCACGTTTATATAGTGTAAAAAGACATCCTGAAGCCTGGGCAGTCATTAATTTGATTGTCCAATATTTCCCTTATGAGATAATGCCTCTCATAGCAAATGTGTACAGCGCGAGCTGAAAATGCATTTACAGCACTAAAAAACCAAACTTTTATAAACAGCTAAACCAAACGTTTCCAATGTAAATTTCCACCTTTATATAGTGTAGAAAGGCATCCTGAAGCCTGGAAAGTCATTAATTTGATTATCCAGTATTTCCTTCATGAGATATTGCAACACTTAGAAAAAGTGTACAGCGCCAGCAGACAATGAATTTTCAGCACTAAAAAAACGAAACTTCATTAACAGCTAAACTAAACGTTTCCAATGTAAATTTCCACGTTTATATAGTGTAAAAAGACATCCTGAAGCCTGGGCAGTCATTAATTTGATTGTCCAATATTTCCCTTATGAGATAATGCCTCTCATAGCAAATGTGTACAGCGCGAGCTGAAAATGCATTTACAGCACTAAAAAACCAAACTTTTATAACAGCTAAACCAAACGTTTCCAATGTAAATTTCCACCTTTATATAGTGTAGAAAGGCATCCTGAAGCCTGGAAAGTCATTATTTGATTGTCCAGTATTTCCTTCATGAGATATTGCAAAACTTAGAAAAAGTGTACAGCGCCAGCAGACAATGAATTTTCAGCACTAAAAAAACGAAACTTCATTAACAGCTAAACCAAACGTTTCCAATGTAAATTTCCACATTTATAGAGTGTAAAAATGCATCCTGAAGCCTGGGAAGTCATTAATTTGATTGTCCAGTATTTCCCTTATGAGATAATGCCTCACATAGCAAATGTGTACAGTGCGAGCTGAAAATGCATTTTCAGCACTAAAAAACCAAACTTTTATAACAGCTAAACCAAACGTTTCCAATGTAAATTTCCACCTTTATATAGTGTAAAAAGACATCCTGAAGCCTGGGCAGTCATTAATTTGATTGTCCAATATTTCCCTTATGAGATAATGCCTCTCATAGCAAATGTGTACAGCGCGAGCTGAAAATGCATTTACAGCACTAAAAAACCAAACTTTTATAACAGCTAAACCAAACGTTTCCAATGTAAATTTCCACCTTTATATAGTGTAGAAAGGCATCCTGGAGCCTGGAAAGTCATTAATTTGATTGTCCAGTATTTCCTTCATGAGATATTGCAACACTTAGAAAAAGTGTACAGCGCCAGCAGACAATGAATTTTCAGCACTAAAAAAACGAAACTTCATTAACAGCTAAACCAAACGTTTCCAATGTAAATTTCCACATTTATAGAGTGTAAAAAGGCATCCTGAAGCCTGGGAAGTCATTAATTTGATTGTCCAGTATTTCCCTTATGAGATAATGCCTCACATAGCAAATGTGTACAGTGCGAGCTGAAAATGCATTTTCAGCACTAAAAAACCAAACTTTTATAACAGCTAAACCAAACGTTTCCAATGTAAATTTCCACCTTTATATAGTGTAAAAAGACATCCTGAAGCCTGGGCAGTCATTAATTTGATTGTCCAGTATTTCCCTTATGAGATAATGCCTCACATAGCAAATGTGTACAGCGCGAGCTGAAAATGCATTTACAGCACTAAAAAAACAAACTTTTATAACAGCTAAACCAAACGTTTCCAATGTAAATTTCCACCTTTATGTAGTGTAGAAAGGCATCCTGAAGCCTGGGCAGTCATTAATTTGATTGTCCAATATTTCCCTTATGAGATAATGCCTCTCATAGAAAATGTGTACAGCGCGAGCTGAAAATGCATTTACAGCACTAAAAAACCAAACTTTTATAACAGCTAAACCAAACGTTTCCAATGTAAATTTCCACCTTTATATAGTGTAAAAAGACATCCTGAAGCCTGGGCAGTCATTAATTTGATTGTCCAATATTTCCCTTATGAGATAATGCCTCTCATAGCAAATGTGTACAGTGCGAGCTGAAAATGCATTTTCAGCACTAAAAAACCAAACTTTTATAACAGCTAAACCAAACGTTTCCAATGTAAATTTCCACCTTTATATAGTGTAAAAAGACATCCTGAAGCCTGGGCAGTCATTAATTTGATTGTCCAGTTTTTCCCTTATGAGATAATGCCTCACATAGCAAATGTGTACAGCGCGAGCTGAAAATGCATTTACAGCACTAAAAAAACAAACTTTTATAACAGCTAAACCAAACGTTTCCAATGTAAATTTCCACCTTTATATAGTGTAAAAAGACATCCTGAAGCCTGGGCAGTCATTAATTTGATTGTCCAATATTTCCCTTATGAGATAATGCCTCTCATAGCAAATGTGTACAGCGCGAGCTGAAAATGCATTTACAGCACTAAAAAACCAAACTTTTATAACAGCTAAACCAAACGTTTCCAATGTAAATTTCCACCTTTATATAGTGTAGAAAGGCATCCTGAAGCCTGGAAAGTCATTAATTTGATTGTCCAGTATTTCCTTCATGAGATATTGCAACACTTAGAAAAAGTGTACAGCGCCAGCAGACAATGAATTTTCAGCACTAAAAAAACGAAACTTCATTAACAGCTAAACCAAACGTTTCCAATGTAAATTTCCACATTTATAGAGTGTAAAAAGGCATCCTGAAGCCTGGGAAGTAATTAATTTGATTGTCCAGTATTTCCCTTATGAGATAATGCCTCACATAGCAAATGTGTACAGTGCGAGCTGAAAATGCATTTTCAGCACTAAAAAAACAAACTTTTATAACACCTAAACCAAACGTTTCCAATGTAAATTTCCACCTTTATATAGTGTAAAAAGACATCCTGAAGCCTGGGCAGTCATTAATTTGATTGTCCAATATTTCCCTTATGAGATAATGCCTCTCATAGCAAATGTGTACAGCGCGAGCTGAAAATGCATTTACAGCACTAAAAAACCAAACTTTTATAACAGCTAAACCAAACGTTTCCAATGTAAATTTCCACCTTTATATAGTGTAGAAAGGCATCATGAAGCCTGGAAAGTCATTAATTTGATTGTCCAGTATTTCCTTCATGAGATATTGCAACATTTAGAAAAAGTGTACAGCGCCAGCAGACAATGAATTTTCAGCACTAAAAAAACGAAACTTCATTAACAGCTAAACTAAACGTTTCCAATATAAATTTCCACCTTTATATAGTGTAAAAAGACATCCTGAAGCCCGGGCAGCCATTAATTTGATTGTCCAATATTTCCCTTATGAGATAATGCCTCTCATAGCAAATGTGTACAGCGCGAGCTGAAAATGCATTTACAGCACTAAAAAACCAAACTTTTATAACAGCTAAACCAAACGTTTCCAATGTAAATTTCCACCTTTATATAGTGTAAAAAGACATCCTGAAGCCTGGGCAGTGATTAATTTGATTGTCCAATATTTCCCTTATGAGATAATGCCTCTCATAGCAAATGTGTACAGCGCGAGCTGAAAATGCATTTACAGCACTAAAAAACCAAACTTTTATAACAGCTAAACCAAACGTTTCCAATGTAAATTTCCACCTTTATATAGTGTAGAAAGGCATCCTGAAGCCTGGAAAGTCATTAATTTGATTGTCCAGTATTTCCTTCATGAGATATTGCAACACTTAGAAAAAGTGTACAGCGCCAGCAGACAATGAATTTTCAGCACTAAAAAAACGAAACTTCATTAACAGCTAAACTAAACGTTTCCAATGTAAATTTCCACCTTTATATAGTGTAAAAAGACATCCTGAAGCCTGGGCAGTCATTAATTTGATTGTCCAATATTTCCCTTATGAGATAATGCCTCTCATAGCAAACGTGTACAGCGCGAGCTGAAAATGCATTTACAGCACTAAAAAAACCAAACTTTTATAACAGCTAAACCAAACGTTTCCAATGTACATTTCCACCTTTATATAGTGTAGAAAGGCATCCTGAAGCCTGGGAAGTCATTAATTTGATTGTCCAGTATTTCCCTTATGAGATAATGCCTCACATAGCAAATGTGTACAGTGCGAGCTGAAAATGCATTTTCAGCACTAAAAAACCAAACTTTTATAACAGCTAAACCAAACGTTTCCAATGTAAATTTCCACCTTTATATAGTGTAAAAAGACATCCTGAAGCCTGGGCAGGCATTAATTTGATTGTCCAGTATTTCCCTTATGAGATAATGCCTCACATAGCAAATGTGTACAGTGCGAGCTGAAAATGCATTTTCAGCACTAAAAAAACCAAACTTTTATAACAGCTAAACCAAACGTTTCCAATGTAAATTTCCACCTTTATATAGTGTAAAAAGACATCCTGAAGCCTGGGCAGTCATTAATTTGATTGTCCAATATTTCCCTTATGAGACAATGCCTCTCATAGCAAATGTGTACAGCGCGAGCTGAAAATGCATTTACAGCACTAAAAAAACAAACTTTTATAACAGCTAAACCAAACGTTTCCAATGTACATTTCCACCTTTATATAGTGTAGAAAGGCATCCTGAAGCCTGGAAAGTCATTAATTTGATTGTCCAGTATTTCCTTCATGAGATATTGCAACACTTAGAAAAAGTGTACAGCGCCAGCAGACAATGAATTTTCAGCACTAAAAAAACGAAACTTCATTAACAGCTAAACCAAACGTTTCCAATGTAAATTTCCACATTTATAGAGTGTAAAAAGGCATCCTGAAGCCTGGGAAGTCATTAATTTGATTGTCCAGTATTTCCCTTATGAGATAATGCCTCACATAGCAAATGTGTACAGTGCGAGCTGAAAATGCATTTACAGCACTAAAAAACCAAACTTTTATAACAGCTAAACCAAACGTTTCCAATGTAAATTTCCACCTTTATATAGTGTAGAAAGGCATCCTGAAGCCTGGAAAGTCATTGATTTGATTGTCCAGTATTTCCTTCATGAGATATTGCAACACTTAGAAAAAGTGTACAGCGCCAGCAGACAATGAATTTTCAGCACTAAAAAAACGAAACTTCATTAACAGCTAAACTAAACGTTTCCAATGTAAATTTCCAACTTTATATAGAGTAAAAAGACATCCTGAAGCCTGGGCAGCCATTAATTTGATTGTCCAATATTTCCCTTATGAGATAATGCCTCTCATAGCAAATGTGTACAGCGCGAGCTGAAAATGCATTTACAGCACTAAAAAACCAAACTTTTATAACAGCTAAACCAAACGTTTCCATTGTAAATTTCCACCTTTATATAGTGTAAAAAGACATCCTGAAGCCTGGGCAGTCATTAATTTGATTGTCCAGTATTTCCTTCATGAGATATTGCAACACTTAGAAAAAGTGTACAGCGCCAGCAGACAATGAATTTTCAGCACTAAAAAAAACGAAACTTCATTAACAGCTAAACTAAACGTTTCCAATGTAAATTTCCACCTTTATATAGTGTAAAAAGACATCCTGAAGCCTGGGCAGTCATTAATTTGATTGTCCAATATTTCCCTTATGAGATAATGCCTCTCATAGCAAATGTGTACAGCGCGAGCTGAAAATGCATTTACAGCACTAAAAAACCAAACTTTTATAACAGCTAAACCAAACGTTTCCAATGTAAATTTCCACCTTTATATAGTGTAGAAAGGCATCCTGAAGCCTGGAAAGTCATTAATTTGATTGTCCAGTATTTCCTTCATGAGATATTGCAACACTTAGAAAAAGTGTACAGCGCCAGCAGACAATGAATTTTCAGCACTAAAAAAACGAAACTTCATTAACAGCTAAACCAAACGTTTCCAATGTAAATTTCCACATTTATAGAGTGTAAAAAGGCATCCTGAAGCCTGGGAAGTCATTAATTTGATTGTCCAGTATTTCCCTTATGAGATAATGCCTCACATAGCAAATGTGTACAGTGCGAGCTGAAAATGCATTTTCAGCACTAAAAAACCAAACTTTTATAACAGCTAAACCAAACGTTTCCAATGTAAATTTCCACCTTTATATAGTGTAAGAAGACATCCTGAAGCCTGGGCAGTCATTAATTTGATTGTCCAGTATTTCCCTTATGAGATAATGCCTCACATAGCAAATGTGTACAGCGCGAGCTGAAAATGCATTTACAGCACTAAAAAACCAAACTTTTATAACAGCTAAACCAAACGTTTCCAATGTAAATTTCCACCTTTATATAGTGTAAAAAGACATCCTGAAGCCTGGGCAGTCATTAATTTGATTGTCCAATATTTCCCTTATGAGATAATGCCTCTCATAGCAAATGTGTACAGCGCGAGCTGAAAATGCATTTACAGCACTAAAAAACCAAACTTTTATAACAGCTAAACCAAACGTTTCCAATGTAAATTTCCACCTTTATATAGTGTAGAAAGGCATCCTGAAGCCTGGAAAGTCATTAATTTGATTGTCCAGTATTTCCTTCATGAGATATTGCAACACTTAGAAAAAGTGTACAGCGCCAGCAGACAATGAATTTTCAGCACTAAAAAAACGAAACTTCATTAACAGCTAAACTAAACGTTTCCAATGTATATTTCCACCTTTATATAGTGTAAAAAGACATCCTGAAGCCTGGGCAGTCATTAATTTGATTGTCCAATATTTCCCTTATGAGATAATGCCTCTCATAGCAAATGTGTACAGCGCGAGCTGAAAATGCATTTACAGCACTAAAAAACCAAACTTTTATAACAGCTAAACCAAACGTTTCAAATGTAAATTTCCACCTTTATATAGTGTAGAAAGGCATCCTGAAGCCTGGAAAGTCATTAATTTGATTGTCCAGTATTTCCTTCATGAGATATTGCAACACTTAGAAAAAGTGTACAGCGCCAGCAGACAATGAATTTTCAGCACTAAAAAAACGAAACTTCATTAACAGCTAAACCAAACGTTTCCAATGTAAATTTCCACATTTATAGAGTGTAAAAAGGCATCCTGAAGCCTGCGAAGTCATTAATTTGATTGTCCAGTATTTCCCTTATGAGATAATGCCTCACATAGCAAATGTGTACAGTGCGAGCTGAAAATGCATTTTCAGCACTAAAAAACCAAACTTTTATAACAGCTAAACCAAACGTTTCCAATGTAAATTTCCACCTTTAGATAGTGTAAAAAGACATCCTGAAGCCTGGGCAGTCATTAATTTGATTGTCCAGTATTTCCCTTATGAGATAATGCCTCACATAGCAAATGTGTACAGTGCGAGCTGAAAATGCATTTTCAGCACTAAAAAAACCAAACTTTTATAACAGCTAAACCAAACGTTTCCAATGTAAATTTCCACCTTTATATAGTGTAAAAAGACATCCTGAAGCCTGGGCAGTCATTAATTTGATTGTCCAATATTTCCCTTATGAGATAATGCCTCTCATAGCAAATGTGTACAGCGCGAGCTGAAAATGCATTTACAGCACTAAAAAACCAAACTTTTATAACAGCTAAACCAAACGTTTCCAATGTAAATTTCCACCTTTATATAGTGTAGAAAGGCATCCTGAAGCCTGGAAAGTCATTAATTTGATTGTCCAGTATTTCCTTCATGAGATATTGCAACACTTAGAAAAAGTGTACAGCGCCAGCAGACAATGAATTTTCAGCACTAAAAAAACGAAACTTCATTTAACAGCTAAACCAAACGTTTCCAATGTAAATTTCCACATTTATAGAGTGTAAAAAGGCATCCTGAAGCCTGGGAAGTCATTAATTTGATTGTCCAGTATTTCCCTTATGAGATAATGCCTCACATAGCAAATGTGTACAGTGCGAGCTGAAAATGCATTTTCAGCACTAAAAAACCAAACTTTTATAACAGCTAAACCAAACGTTTCCAATGTAAATTTCCACCTTTATATAGTGTAAAAAGACATCCTGAAGCCTGGGCAGTCATTAATTTGATTGTCCAGTATTTCCCTTATGAGATAATGCCTCACATAGCAAATGTGTACAGTGCGAGCTGAAAATGCATTTTCAGCACTAAAAAAACCAAACTTTTATAACAGCTAAACCAAACGTTTCCAATGTAAATTTCCACCTTTATATAGTGTAAAAAGACATCCTGAAGCCTGGGCAGTCATTAATTTGATTGTCCAATATTTCCCTTATGAGACAATGCCTCTCATAGCAAATGTGTACAGCGCGAGCTGAAAATGCATTTACAGCACTTAAAAAACAAACTTTTATAACAGCTAAACCAAACGTTTCCAATGTAAATTTCCACCTTTATATAGTGTAGAAAGGCATCCTGAAGCCTGGAAAGTCATTAATTTGATTGTCCAGTATTTCCTTCATGAGATATTGCAACACTTAGAAAAAGTGTACAGCGCCAGCAGACAATGAATTTTCAGCACTAAAAAAACGAAACTTCATTAACAGCTAAACCAAACGTTTCCAATGTAAATTTCCACATTTATAGAGTGTAAAAAGGCATCCTGAAGCCTGGGAAGTCATTAATTTGATTGTCCAGTATTTCCCTTATGAGATAATGCCTCACATAGCAAATGTGTACAGTGCGAGCTGAAAATGCATTTACAGCACTAAAAAACCAAACTTTTATAACAGCTAAACCAAACGTTTCCAATGTAAATTTCCACCTTTATATAGTGTAGAAAGGCATCCTGAAGCCTGGAAAGTCATTGATTTGATTGTCCAGTATTTCCTTCATGAGATATTGCAACACTTAGAAAAAGTGTACAGCGCCAGCAGACAATGAATTTTCAGCACTAAAAAAACGAAACTTCATTAACAGCTAAACTAAACGTTTCCAATGTAAATTTCCAACTTTATATAGAGTAAAAAGACATCCTGAAGCCTGGGCAGCCAATAATTTGATTGTCCAATATTTCCCTTATGAGATAATGCCTCTCATAGCAAATGTGTACAGCGCGAGCTGAAAATGCATTTACAGCACTAAAAAACCAAACTTTTATAACAGCTAAACCAAACGTTTCCAATGTAAATTTCCACCTTTATATAGTGTAAAAAGACATCCTGAAGCCTGGGCAGTCATTAATTTGATTGTCCAATATTTCCCTTATGAGATAATGCCTCTCATAGCAAATGTGTACAGCGCGAGCTGAAAATGCATTTACAGCACTAAAAAACCAAACTTTTATAACAGCTAAACCAAACGTTTCCAATGTAAATTTCCACCTTTATATAGTGTAGAAAGGCATCCTGAAGCCTGGAAAGTCATTAATTTGATTGTCCAGTATTTCCTTCATGAGATATTGCAACACTTAGAAAGAGTGTACAGCGCCAGCAGACAATGAATTTTCAGCACTAAAAAAACGAAACTTCATTAACAGCTAAACCAAACGTTTCCAATGTAAATTTCCACATTTATAGAGTGTAAAAAGGCATCCTGAAGCCTGGGAAGTCATTAATTTGATTGTCCAGTATTTCCCTTATGAGATAATGCCTCACAGAGCAAATGTGTACAGTGCGAGCTGAAAATGCATTTTCAGCATTAAAAAACCCAACTTTTATAACAGCTAAACCAAACGTTTCCAATGTAAATTTCCACCTTTATATAGTGTAAAAAGACATCCTGAAGCCTGGGCAGTCATTAATTTGATTGTCCAATATTTCCCTTTTGAGATAATGCCTCTCATAGCAAATGTGTACAGCGCGAGCTGAAAATGCATTTACAGCACTAAAAAACCAAACTTTTATAACAGCTAAACCAAACGTTTCCAATGTACATTTCCACCTTTATATAGTGTAGAAAGGCATCCTGAAGCCTGGAAAGTCATTAATTTGATTGTCCAGTATTTCCTTCATGAGATATTGCAACACTTAGAAAAAGTGTACAGCGCCAGCAGACAATGAATTTTCAGCACTAAAAAAACGAAACTTCATTAACAGCTAAACTAAACGTTTCCAATGTATATTTCCACCTTTATATAGTGTAAAAAGACATCCTGAAGCCTGGGCAGTCATTAATTTGATTGTCCAATATTTCCCTTATGAGATAATGCCTCTCATAGCAAATGTGTACAGTGCGAGCTGAAAATGCATTTTCAGCACTAAAAAACCAAACTTTTATAACAGCTAAACCAAACGTTTCCAATGTAAATTTCCACCTTTATATAGTGTAAAAAGACATCCTGAAGCCTGGGCAGTCATTAATTTGATTGTCCAGTATTTCCCTTATGAGATAATGCCTCACATAGCAAATGTGTACAGCGCGAACTGAAAATGCATTTACAGCACTAAAAAACCAAACTTTTATAACAGCTAAACCAAACGTTTCCAATGTAAATTTCCACCTTTATATAGTGTAGAAAGGCATCCTGAAGCCTGGAAAGTCATTAATTTGATTGTCCAGTATTTCCTTCATGAGATATTGCAACACTTAGAAAAAGTGTACAGCGCCAGCAGACAATGAATTTTCAGCACTAAAAAAACGAAACTTCATTAACAGCTAAACCAAACGTTTCCAATGTAAATTTCCACATTTATAGAGTGTAAAAAGGCATCCTGAAGCCTGGGAAGTCATTAATTTGATTGTCCAGTATTTCCCTTATGAGATAATGCCTCACATAGCAAATGTGTACAGTGCGAGCTGAAAATGCATTTTCAGCACTAAAAAACCAAACTTTTATAACAGCTAAACCAAACGTTTCCAATGTAAATTTCCACCTTTATATAGTGTAAAAAGACATCCTGAAGCCTGGGCAGTCATTAATTTGATTGTCCAGTATTTCCCTTATGAGATAATGCCTCACATAGCAAATGTGTACAGTGCGAGCTGAAAATGCATTTTCAGCACTAAAAAAACCAAACTTTTATAACAGCTAAACCAAACGTTTCCAATGTAAATTTCCACCTTTATATAGTGTAAAAAGACATCCTGAAGCCTGGGCAGACATTAATTTGATTGTCCAATATTTCCCATATGAGACCATGCCTCTCATAGCAAATGTGTACAGCGCGAGCTGAAAATGCATTTACAGCACTAAAAAAACAAACTTTTATAACAGCTAAACCAAACGTTTCCAATGTACATTTCCACCTTTATATAGTGTAGAAAGGCATCCTGAAGCCTGGAAAGTCATTAATTTGATTGTCCAGTATTTCCTTCATGAGATATTGCAACACTTAGAAAAAGTGTACAGCGCCAGCAGACAATGAATTTTCAAGCACTAAAAAAACGAAACTTCATTAACAGCTAAACCAAACGTTTCCAATGTAAATTTCCACATTTATAGAGTGTAAAAAGGCATCCTGAAGCCTGGGAAGTCATTAATTTGATTGTCCAGTATTTCCCTTATGAGATAATGCCTCACATAGCAAATGTGTACAGTGCGAGCTGAAAATGCATTTACAGCACTAAAAAACCAAACTTTTATAACAGCTAAACCAAACGTTTCCAATGTAAATTTCCACCTTTATATAGTGTAGAAAGGCATCCTGAAGCCTGGAAAGTCATTGATTTGATTGTCCAGTATTTCCTTCATGAGATATTGCAACACTTAGAAAAAGTGTACAGCGCCAGCAGACAATGAATTTTCAGCACTAAAAAAACGAAACTTCATTAACAGCTAAACTAAACGTTTCCAATGTAAATTTCCAACTTTATATAGAGTAAAAAGACATCCTGAAGCCTGGGCAGCCATTAATTTGATTGTCCAATATTTCCCTTATGAGATAATGCCTCTCATAGCAAATGTGTACAGCGCGAGCTGAAAATGCATTTACAGCACTAAAAAACCAAACTTTTATAACAGCTAAACCAAACGTTTCCAATGTAAATTTCCACCTTTATATAGTGTAAAAAGACATCCTGAAGCCTGGGCAGTCATTAATTTGATTGTCCAATATTTCCCTTATGAGATAATGCCTCTCATAGCAAATGTGTACAGCGCGAGCTGAAAATGCATTTACAGCACTAAAAAACCAAACTTTTATAACAGCTAAACCAAACGTTTCCAATGTAAATTTCCACCTTTATATAGTGTAGAAAGGCATCCTGAAGCCTGGAAAGTCATTAATTTGATTGTCCAGTATTTCCTTCATGAGATATTGCAACACTTAGAAAAAGTGTACAGCGCCAGCAGACAATGAATTTTCAGCACTAAAAAAAACGAAACTTCATTAACAGCTAAACTAAACGTTTCCAATGTAAATTTCCACCTTTATATAGTGTAAAAAGACATCCTGAATCCTGGGCAGTCATTAATTTGATTGTCCAATATTTCCCTTATGAGATAATGCCTCTCATAGCAAATGTGTACAGCGCGAGCTGAAAATGCATTTACAGCACTAAAAAACCAAACTTTTATAACAGCTAAACCAAACGTTTCCAATGTAAATTTCCACCTTTATATAGTGTAGAAAGGCATCCTGAAGCCTGGAAAGTCATTAATTTGATTGTCCAGTATTTCCTTCATGAGATATTGCAACACTTAGAAAGAGTGTACAGCGCCAGCAGACAATGAATTTTCAGCACTAAAAAAACGAAACTTCATTAACAGCTAAACCAAACGTTTCCAATGTAAATTTCCACATTTATAGAGTGTAAAAAGGCATCCTGAAGCCTGGGAAGTCATTAATTTGATTGTCCAGTATTTCCCTTATGAGATAATGCCTCACATAGCAAATGTGTACAGTGCGAGCTGAAAATGCATTTTCAGCATTAAAAAACCCAACTTTTATAACAGCTAAACCAAACGTTTCCAATGTAAATTTCCACCTTTATATAGTGTAAAAAGACATCCTGAAGCCTGGGCAGTCATTAATTTGATTGTCCAATATTTCCCTTTTGAGATAATGCCTCTCATAGCAAATGTGTACAGCGCGAGCTGAAAATGCATTTACAGCACTAAAAAAACAAACTTTTATAACAGCTAAACCAAACGTTTCCAATGTACATTTCCACCTTTATATAGTGTAGAAAGGCATCCTAAAGCCTGGAAAGTCATTAATGTGATTGTCCAGTATTTCCTTCATGAGATATTGCAACACTTAGAAAAAGTGTACAGCGCCAGCAGACAATGAATTTTCAGCACTAAAAAAACGAAACTTCATTAACAGCTAAACCAAACGTTTCCAATGTAAATTTCCACATTTATAGAGTGTAAAAAGGCATCCTGAAGCCTGGGAAGTCATTAATTTGATTGTCCAGTATTTCCCTTATGAGATAATGCCTCACATAGCAAATGTGTACAGTGCGAGCTGAAAATGCATTTTCAGCATTAAAAAACCCAACTTTTATAACAGCTAAACCAAACGTTTCCAATGTAAATTTCCACCTTTATATAGTGTAAAAAGACATCCTGAAGCCTGGGCAGTCATTAATTTGATTGTCCAATATTTCCCTTTTGAGATAATGCCTCTCATAGCAAATGTGTACAGCGCGAGCTGAAAATGCATTTACAGCACTAAAAAACCAAACTTTTATAACAGCTAAACCAAACGTTTCCAATGTACATTTCCACCTTTATATAGTGTAGAAAGGCATCCTGAAGCCTGGAAAGTCATTAATTTGATTGTCCAGTATTTCCTTCATGAGATATTGCAACACTTAGAAAAAGTGTACAGCGCCAGCAGACAATGAATTTTTAGCACTAAAAAAACGACACTTCATTAACAGCTAAACTAAACGTTTCCAATGTAAATTTCCACCCTTATATAGTGTAAAAAGACATCCTGAAGCCTGGGCAGTCATTAATTTGATTGTCCAATATTTCCCTTATGAGATAATGCCTCTCATAGCAAATGTGTACAGCGCGAGCTGAAAATGCATTTACAGCACTAAAAAACCAAACTTTTATAACAGCTAAACCAAACGTTTCCAATGTAAATTTCCACCTTTATATAGTGTAGAAAGGCATCCTGAAGCCTGGAAAGTCATTAATTTGATTGTCCAGTATTTCCTTCATGAGATATTGCAACACTTAGAAAAAGTGTACAGCGCCAGCAGACAATGAATTTTCAGCACTAAAAAAACGAAACTTCATTAACAGCTAAACCAAACGTTTCCAATGTAAATTTCCACATTTATAGAGTGTAAAAGGGCATCCTGAAGCCTGGGAAGTCATTAATTTGATTGTCCAGTATTTCCCTTATGAGATAATGCCTCACATAGCAAATGTGTACAGTGCGAGCTGAAAATGCATTTTCAGCACTAAAAAACCAAACTTTTATAACAGCTAAACCAAACGTTTCCAATGTAAATTTCCACCTTTATATAGTGTAAAAAGACATCCTGAAGCCTGGGCAGTCATTAATTTGATTGTCCAGTATTTCCCTTATGAGATAATGCCTCACATAGCAAATGTGTACAGTGCGAGCTGAAAATGCATTTTCAGCACTAAAAAAACCAAACTTTTATAACAGCTAAACCAAACGTTTCCAATGTAAATTTCCACCTTTATATAGTGTAAAAAGACATCCTGAAGACTGGGCAGTCATTAATTTGATTGTCCAATATTTCCCTTCTGAGATAATGCCTCTCATAGCAAATGTGTACAGCGCGAGCTGAAAATGCATTTACAGCACTAAAAAAACAAACTTTTATAACAGCTAAACCAAACGTTTCCAATGTACATTTCCACCTTTATATAGTGTAGAAAGGCATCCTGAAGCCTGGAAAGTCATTAATTTGATTGTCCAGTATTTCCTTCATGAGATATTGCAACACTTAGAAAAAGTGTACAGCGCCAGCAGACAATGAATTTTCAGCACTAAAAAAACGAAACTTCATTAACAGCTAAACTAAAAGTTTCCAATGTAAATTTCCACCTTTATATAGTGTAAAAAGACATCCTGAAGCCTGGGCAGCCATTAATTTGATTGTCCAATATTTCCCTTATGAGATAATGCCTCTCATAGCAAATGTGTACAGCGCGAGCTGAAAATGCATTTACAGCACTAAAAAACCAAACTTTTATAACAGCTAAACCAAACGTTTCCAATGTAAATTTCCACCTTTATATAGTGTAAATAGACATCCTGAAGCCTGGGCAGTCATTAATTTGATTGTCCAATATTTCCCTTATGAGATAATGCCTCTCATAGCAAATGTGTACAGCGCGAGCTGAAAATGCATTTACAGCACTAAAAAACCAAACTTTTATAACAGCTAAACCAAACGTTTCCAATGTAAATTTCCACCTTTATAGAGTGTAAAAAGGCATCCTGAAGCCTGGGAAGTCATTAATTTGATTGTCCAGTATTTCCCTTATGAGATAATGCCTCTCATAGCAAATGTGTACAGCGCGAGCTGAAAATGCATTTACAGCACTAAAAAACCAAACTTTTATAACAGCTAAACCAAACGTTTCAAATGTAAATTTCCACCTTTATATAGTGTAGAAAGGCATCCTGAAGCCTGGAAAGTCATTAATTTGATTGTCCAGTATTTCCTTCATGAGATATTGCAACACTTAGAAAAAGTGTACAGGGCCAGCAGACAATGAATTTTCAGCACTAAAAAAAACGAAACTTCATTAACAGCTAAACTAAACGTTTCCAATGTAAATTTCCACCTTTATATAGTGTAAAAAGACATCCTGAAGCCTGGGCAGTCATTAATTTGATTGTCCAATATTTCCCTTATGAGATAATGCCTCTCATTGCAAATGTGTACAGCGCGAGCTGAAAATGCATTTACAGCACGAAAAAAACAAACTTTTATAACAGCTAAACCAAACGTTTCCAATGTAAATTTCCACCTTTATAGAGTTAAAAAGGCATCCTGAAGCCTGGGAAGTCATTAATTTGATTGTCCAGTATTTCCCTTATGAGATAATGCCTCACATAGCAAATGTGTACAGTGCGAGCTGAAAATGCATTTTAAGCACTAAAAAACCAAACATTTATAACAGCTAAACCAAACGTTTCCAATGTAAATTTCCACCTTTATATAGTGTAAAAAGACATCCTGAAGCCTGGGCAGTCATTAATTTGATTGTCCAATATTTCCCTTATGAGATAATGCCTCTCATAGCAAATGTGTACAGCGCGAGCTGAAAATGCATTTACAGCACTAAAAAAACAAACTTTTATAACAGCTAAACCAAACGTTTCAAATGTAAATTTCCACCTTTATATAGTGTAGAAAGGCATCCTGAAGCCTGGAAAGTCATTAATTTGATTGTCCAGTATTTCCTTCATGAGATATGGCAACACTTAGAAAGAGTGTACAGCGCCAGCAGACAATGAATTTTCAGCACTAAAAAAACGAAACTTCATTAACAGCTAAACCAAACGTTTCCAATGTAAATTTCCACATTTATAGAGTGTAAAAAGGCATCCTGAAGCCTGGGAAGTCGTTAATTTGATTGTCCAGTATTTCCCTTATGAGATAATGCCTCACATAGCAAATGTGTACAGTGCGAGCTGAAAATGCATTTTAAGCACTAAAAAACCAAACTTTTATAACAGCTAAACCAAACGTTTCCAATGTAAATTTCCACCTTTATATAGTGTAAAAAGACATCCTGAAGCCTGGGCAGTCATTAATTTGATTGTCCAATATTTCCCTTATGAGATAATGCCTCTCATAGCAAATGTGTACAGCGCGAGCTGAAAATGCATTTACAGCACTAAAAAACCAAACTTTTATAACAGCTAAACCAAACGTTTCAAATGTAAATTTCCACCTTTATATAGTGTAGAAAGGCATCCTGAAGCCTGGAAAGTCATTAATTTGATTGTCCAGTATTTCCTTCATGAGATATTGCAACACTTAGAAAGAGTGTACAGCGCCAGCAGACAATGAATTTTCAGCACTAAAAAAACGAAACTTCATTAACAGCTAAACCAAACGTTTCCAATGTAAATTTCCACATTTATAGAGTGTAAAAAGGCATCCTGAAGCCTGGGAAGTCGTTAATTTGATTGTCCAGTATTTCCCTTATGAGATAATGCCTCACATAGCAAATGTGTACAGTGCGAGCTGAAAATGCATTTTCAGCATTAAAAAACCCAACTTTTATAACAGCTAAACCAAACGTTTCCAATGTAAATTTCCACCTTTATAGTGTAAAAAGACATCCTGAAGCCTGGGCAGTCATTAATTTGATTGTCCAATATTTCCCTTTTGAGATAATGCCTCTCATAGCAAATGTGTACAGCGCGAGCTGAAAATGCATTTACAGCACTAAAAAACCAAACTTTTATAACAGCTAAACCAAACGTTTCCAATGTACATTTCCACCTTTATATAGTGTAGAAGGGCATCCTGAAGCCTGGAAAGTCATTAATTTGATTGTCCAGTATTTCCTTCATGAGATATTGCAACACTTAGAAAAAGTGTACAGCGCCAGCAGACAATGAATTTTCAGCACTAAAAAAAAGACACTTCATTAACAGCTAAACTAAACGTTTCCAATGTAAATTAACACCCTTATATAGTGTAAAAAGACATCCTGAAGCCTGGGCAGTCATTAATTTGATTGTCCAATATTTCCCTTATGAGATAATGCCTCTCATAGCAAATGTGTACAGCGCGAGCTGAAAATGCATTTACAGCACTAAAAAACCAAACTTTTATAACAGCTAAACCAAACGTTTCCAATGTACATTTCCACCTTTATATAGTGTAGAAAGGCATCCTGAAGCCTGGAAAGTCATTAATTTGATTGTCCAGTATTTCCTTCATGAGATATTGCAACACTTAGAAAAAGTGTACAGCGCCAGCAGACAATGAATTTTCAGCACTAAAAAAACGAAACTTCATTAACAGCTAAACCAAACGTTTCCAATGTAAATTTCCACATTTATAGAGTGTAAAAAGGCATCCTGAAGCCTGGGAAGTCATTAATTTGATTGTCCAGTATTTCCCTTATGAGATAATGCCTCACATAGCAAATGTGTACAGTGCGAGCTGAAAATGCATTTTCAGCACTAAAAAACCAAACTTTTATAACAGCTAAACCAAACGTTTCCAATGTAAATTTCCACCTTTATATAGTGTAAAAAGACATCCTGAAGCCTGGGCAGTCATTAATTTGATTGTCCAGTATTTCCCTTATGAGATAATGCCTCACATAGCAAATGTGTACAGTGCGAGCTGAAAATGCATTTTCAGCACTAAAAAAACCAAACTTTTATAACAGCTAAACCAAACGTTTCCAATGTAAATTTCCACATTTATAGAGTGTAAAAAGGCATCCTGAAGCCTGGGAAGTCATTAATTTGATTGTCCAGTATTTCCCTTATGAGATAATGCCTCACATAGCAAATGTGTACAGTGCGAGCTGAAAATGCATTTTCAGCACTAAAAAACTAAACTTTTATAACAGCTAAACCAAACGTTTCCAATGTAAATTTCCACCTTTATATAGTGTAAAAAGACATCCTGAAGCGTGGGCAGTCATTAATTTGATTGTCCAGTATTTCCCTTATGAGATAATGCCTCACATAGCAAATGTGTACAGTGCGAGCTGAAAATGCATTTTCAGCACTAAAAAAACCAAACTTTTATAACAGCTAAACCAAACGTTTCCAATGTAAATTGCCACCTTTATATAGTGTAAAAAGGCATCCTGAAGCCTGGAAAGTCATTAATTTGATTGTCCAGTATTTCCTTCATGAGATATTGCAACACTTAGAAAAAGTGTACAGCGCCAGCAGACAATGAATTTTCAGCACTAAAAAAACGAAACTTCATTAACAGCTAAACCAAACGTTTCCAATGTAAATTTCCACATTTATAGAGTGTAAAAAGGCATCCTGAAGCCTGGGAAGTCATTAATTTGATTGTCCAGTATTTCCCTTATGAGATAATGCCTCACATAGCAAATGTGTACAGTGCGAGCTGAAAATGCATTTACAGTTCTAAAAAACCAAACTTTTATAACAGCTCAACCAAACGTTTCCAATGTAAATTTCCACCTTTATATAGTGTAGAAAGGCATCCTGAAGCCTGGAAAGTCATTAATTTGATTGTCCAGTATTTCCTTCATGAGATATTGCAACACTTAGAAAAAGTGTACAGCGCCAGCAGACAATGAATTTTCAGCACTAAAAAAACGAAATTTCATTAACAGCTAAACTAAACGTTTCCAATGTAAATTTCCACCTTTATATAGTGTAAAAAGACATCCTGAAGCCTGGGCAGCCATTAATTTGATTGTCCAATATTTCCCTTATGAGATAATGCCTCTCATAGCAAATGTGTACAGCGCGAGCTGAAAATGCATTTACAGCACTAAAAAACCAAACTTTTATAACAGCTAAACCAAACGTTTCCAATGTAAATTTCCACCTTTATATAGTGTAGAAAGGCATCCTGAAGCCTGGAAAGTCATTTATTTGATTGTCCAGTATTTCCTTCATGAGATATTGCAACACTTAGAAAAAGTGTACAGCGCCAGCAGACAATGAATTTTCAGCACTAAAAAAAACGAAACTTCATTAACAGCTAAACTAAACGTTTCCAATGTAAATTTCCACCTTTATATAGTGTACAAAGACATCCTGAAGCCTGGGCAGTCATTAATTTGATTGTCCAATATTTCCCTTATGAGATAATGCCTCTCATAGCAAATGTGTACAGCGCGAGCTGAAAATGCATTTACAGCACTAAAAAACCAAACTTTTATAACAGCTAAACCAAACGTTTCCAATGTAAATTTCCACCTTTATATAGTGTAGAAAGGCATCCTTGAAGCCTGGAAAGTCATTAATTTGATTGTCCAGTATTTCCTTCATGAGATATTGCAACACTTAGAAAAAGTGTACAGCGCCAGCAGACAATGAATTTTCAGCACTAAAAAAACGAAACTTCATTAACAGCTAAACCAAACGTTTCCAATGTAAATTTCCACATTTATAGAGTGTAAAAAGGCATCCTGAAGCCTGGGAAGTCATTAATTTGATTGTCCAGTATTTCCCTTATGAGATAATGCCTCACATAGCAAATGTGTACAGTGCGAGCTGAAAATGCATTTTCAGCACTAAAAAAACAAACTTTTATAACAGCTAAACCAAACGTTTCCAATGTAAATTTCCACCTTTATATAGTGTAAAAAGACATCCTGAAGCCTGGGCAGTCATTAATTTGATTGTCCAGTATTTCCCTTATGAGATAATGCCTCACATAGCAAATGTGTACAGCGCGAGCTGAAAATGCATTTACAGCACTAAAAAACCAAACTTTTATAACAGCTAAACCAAACGTTTCCAATGTAAATTTCCACCTTTATATAGTGTAAAAAGACATCCTGAAGCTTGGGCAGTCATTAATTTGATTGTCCAATATTTCCCTTATGAGATAATGCCTCTCATAGCAAATGTGTACAGCGCGAGCTGAAAATGCATTTACAGCACTAAAAAACCAAACTTTTATAACAGCTAAACCAAACGTTTCCAATGTAAATTTCCACCTTTATATAGTGTAGAAAGGCATCCTGAAGCCTGGAAAGTCATTAATTTGATTGTCCAGTATTTCCTTCATGAGATATTGCAACACTTAGAAAAAGTGTACAGCGCCAGCAGACAATGAATTTTCAGCACTAAAAAAACGAAACTTCATTAACAGCTAAACTAAACGTTTCCAATGTATATTTCCACCTTTATATAGTGTAAAAAGACATCCTGAAGCCTGGGCAGTCATTAATTTGATTGTCCAATATTTCCCTTATGAGATAATGCCTCTCATCGCAAATGTGTACAGCGCGAGCTGAAAATGCATTTACAGCACTAAAAAACCAAACTTTTATAACAGCTAAATCAAACGTTTCAAATGTAAATTTCCACCTTTATATAGTGTAGAAAGGCATCCTGAAGCCTGGAAAGTCATTAATTTGATTGTCCAGTATTTCCTTCATGAGATATTGCAACACTTAGAAAAAGTGTACAGCGCCAGCAGACAATGAATTTTCAGCACTAAAAAAACGAAACTTCATTAACAGCTAAACCAAACGTTTCCAATGTAAATTTCCACATTTATAGAGTGTAAAAAGGCATCCTGAAGCCTGGGAAGTCATTAATTTGATTGTCCAGTATTTCCCTTATGAGATAATGCCTCACATAGCAAATGTGTACAGTGCGAGCTGAAAATGCATTTTCAGCACTAAAAAACCAAACTTTTATAACAGCTAAACCAAACGTTTCCAATGTAAATTTCCACCTTTATATAGTGTAAAAAGACATCCTGAAGCCTGGGCAGTCATTAATTTGATTGTCCAGTATTTCCCTTATGAGATAATGCCTCACATAGCAAATGTGGACAGTGCGAGCTGAAAATGCATTTTCAGCACTAAAAAAACCAAACTTTTATAACAGCTAAACCAAACGTTTCCAATGTAAATTTCCACCTTTATATAGTGTAAAAAGACATCCTGAAGCCTGGGCAGTCATTAATTTGATTGTCCAATATTTCCCTTATGAGATAATGCCTCTCATAGCAAATGTGTACAGCGCGAGCTGAAAATGCATTTACAGCACTAAAAAACCAAACTTTTATAACAGCTAAACCAAACGTTTCCAATGTACATTTCCACCTTTATATAGTGTAGAAAGGCATCCTGAAGCCTGGAAAGTCATTAATGTCATTGTCCAGTATTTACTTCATGAGATATTGCAACACTTAGAAAAAGTGTACAACGCCAGCAGACAATGAATTTTCAGCACTAAAAAAACGAAACTTCATTAACAGCTAAACCAAACGTTTCCAATGTAAATTTCCACCCTTATATAGTGTAAAAAGACATCCTGAAGCCTGGGCAGTCATTAATTTGATTGTCCAATATTTCCCTTATGAGATAATGCCTCTCATAGCAAATGTGTACAGCGCGAGCTGAAAATGCATTTACAGCACTAAAAAACCAAACTTTTATAACAGCTAAACCAAACGTTTCCAATGTAAATTTCCACCTTTATATAGTGTAGAAAGGCATCCTGAAGCCTGGAAAGTCATTAATTTGATTGTCCAGTATTTCCTTCATGAGATATTGCAACACTTAGAAAAAGTGTACAGCGCCAGCAGACAATGAATTTTCAGCACTAAAAAAAACGAAACTTCATTAACAGCTAAACTAAACGTTTCCAATGTAAATTTCCACCTTTATATAGTGTAAAAAGACATCCTGAAGCCTGGGCAGTCATTAATTTGATTGTCCAATATTTCCCTTATGAGATAATGCCTCTCATTGCAAATGTGTACAGCGCGAGCTGAAAATGCATTTACAGCACGAAAAAAAAAACTTTTATGACAGCTAAACCAAACGTTTCCAATGTAAATTTCCACCTTTATAGAGTGTAAAAAGGCATCCTGAAGCCCGGGAAGTCATTAATTTGATTGTCCAGTATTTCCCTTATGAGATAATGCCTCACATAGCAAATGTGTACAGTGCGAGCTGAAAATGCATTTTAAGCACTAAAAAACCAAACTTTTATAACAGCTAAACCAAACGTTTCCAATGTAAATTTCCACCTTTATATAGTGTAAAAAGACATCCTGAAGCCTGGGCAGTCATTAATTTGATTGTCCAATATTTCCCTTTTGAGATAATGCCTCTCATAGCAAATGTGTACAGCGCGAGCTGAAAATGCATTTACAGCACTAAAAAACCAAACTTTTATAACAGCTAAACCAAACGTTTCCAATGTACATTTTCCACCTTTATATAGTGTAGAAAGGCATCCTGAAGCCTGGAAAGTCATTAATTTGATTGTCCAGTATTTCCTTCATGAGATATTGCAACACTTAGAAAAAGTGTACAGCGCCAGCAGACAATGAATTTTCAGCACTAAAAAAACGAAACTTCATTAACAGCTAAACTAAACGTTTCCAATGTAAATTTCCACCCTTATATAGTGTAAAAAGACATCCTGAAGCCTGGGCAGTCATTAATTTGATTGTCCAGTATTTCCCTTATGAGATAATGCCTCACATAGCAAATGTGTACAGCGCGAGCTGAAAATGCATTTACAGCACTAAAAAACCAAACTTTTATAACAGCTAAACCAAACGTTTCAAATGTAAATTTCCACCTTTATATAGTGTAGAAAGGCATCCTGAAGCCTGGAAAGTCGTTAATTTTATTGTCCAGTATTTCCTTCATGAGATATTGCAACACTTAGAAAAAGTGTACAGCGCCAGCAGACAATGAATTTTCAGCACTAAAAAAACGAAACTTCATTAACAGCTAAACCAAACGTTTCCAATGTAAATTTCCACATTTATAGAGTGTAAAAAGGCATCCTGAAGCCTGGGAAGTCATTAATTTGATTGTCCAGTATTTCCCTTATGAGATAATGCCTCACATAGCAAATGTGTACAGTGCGAGCTGAAAATGCATTTTCAGCACTAAAAAACCAAACTTTTATAACAGCTAAACCAAACGTTTCCAATGTAAATTTCCACCTTTATATAGTGTAAAAGGACATCCTGAAGCCTGGGCAGTCATTAATTTGATTGTCCAATATTTCCCTTTTGAGATAATGCCTCTCATAGCAAATGTGTACAGCGCGAGCTGAAAATGCATTTACAGCACTAAAAAAACAAACTTTTATAACAGCTAAACCAAACGTTTCCAATGTACATTTCCACCTTTATATAGTGTAGAAAGGCATCCTGAAGCCTGGAAAGTCATTAATTTGATTGTCCAGTATTTCCTTCATGAGATATTGCAACACTTAGAAAAAGTGTACAGCACCAGCAGACAATGAATTTTCAGCACTAAAAAAACGAAACTTCATTAACAGCTAAACTAAACGTTTCCAATGTAAATTTCCACCCTTATATAGTGTAAAAAGACATCCTGAAGCCTGGGCAGTCATTAATTTGATTGTCCAATATTTCCCTTATGAGATAATGCCTCTCATAGCAAATGTGTCCAGCGCGAGCTGAAAATGCATTTACAGCACTAAAAAACCAAACTTTATAACAGCTAAACCAAACGTTTCCAATGTAAATTTCCACCTTTATATAGTGTAGAAAGGCATCCTGAAGCCTGGAAAGTCATTAATTTGATTGTCCAGTATTTCCTTCATGAGATATTGCAACACTTAGAAAAAGTGTACAGCGCCAGCAGACAATGAATTTTCAGCACTAAAAAAACGAAACTTCATTAACAGCTAAACCAAACGTTTCCAATGTAAATTTCCACATTTATAGAGTGTAAAAAGGCATCCTGAAGCCTGGGAAGTCATTAATTTGATTGTCCAGTATTTCCCTTATGAGATAATGCCTCACATAGCAAATGTGTACAGTGCGAGCTGAAAATGCATTTTCAGCACTAAAAAACCAAACTTTTATAACAGCTAAACCAAACGTTTCCAATGTAAATTTCCACCTTTATATAGTGTAAAAAGACATCCTGAAGCCTGGGCAGTCATTAATTTGATTGTCCAGTATTTCCCTTATGAGATAATGCCTCACATAGCAAATGTGTACAGCGCGAGCTGAAAATGCATTTACAGCACTAAAAAAACAAACTTTTATAACAGCTAAACCAAACGTTTCCAATGTAAATTTCCACCTTTATATAGTGTAAAAAGACATCCTGAAGCCTGGGCAGTCATTAATTTGATTGTCCAATATTTCCCTTATGAGATAATGCCTCTCATAGCAAATGTGTACAGCGCGAGCTGAAAATGCATTTACAGCACTAAAAAAACGAAACTTCATTAACAGCTAAACTAAAAGTTTCCAATGTAAATTTCCACCTTTATATAGTGTAAAAAGACATCCTGAAGCCTGGGCAGCCATTAATTTGATTGTCCAATATTTCCCTTATGAGATAATGCCTCTCATAGCAAATGTGTACAGCGCGAGCTGAAAATGCATTTACAGCACTAAAAAACCAAACTTTTATAACAGCTAAACCAAACGTTTCCAATGTAAATTTCCACCTTTATATAGTGTAGAAAGGCATCCTGAAGCCTGGAAAGTCATTAATTTGATTGTCCAGTATTTCCTTCATGAGATATTGCAACACTTAGAAAAAGTGTACAGCGCGAGCTGAAAATGCATTTACAGCACTAAAAAACCAAACTTTTATAACAGCTAAATCAAACGTTTCAAATGTAAATTTCCACCTTTATATAGTGTAGAAAGGCATCCTGAAGCCTGGAAAGTCATTAATTTGATTGTCCAGTATTTCCTTCATGAGATATTGCAACACTTAGAAAAAGTGTACAGCGCCAGCAGACAATGAATTTTCAGCACTAAAAAAACGAAACTTCATTAACAGCTAAACCAAACGTTTCCAATGTAAATTTCCACATTTATAGAGTGTAAAAAGGCATCCTGAAGCCTGGGAAGTCATTAATTTGATTGTCCAGTATTTCCCTTATGAGATAATGCCTCACATAGCAAATGTGTACAGTGCGAGCTGAAAATGCATTTTCAGCACTAAAAAACCAAACTTTTATAACAGCTAAACCAAACGTTTCCAATGTAAATTTCCACCTTTATATAGTGTAAAAAGACATCCTGAAGCCTGGGCAGTCATTAATTTGATTGTCCAATATTTCCCTTATGAGATAATGCCTCTCATAGCAAATGTGTACAGCGCGAGCTGAAAATGCATTTACAGCACTAAAAAACCAAACTTTTATAACAGCTAAACCAAACGTTTCCAATGTACATTTCCACCTTTATATAGTGTAGAAAGGCATCCTGAAGCCTGGAAAGTCATTAATGTGATTGTCCAGTATTTCCTTCATGAGATATTGCAACACTTAGAAAAAGTGTACAGCGCCAGCAGACAATGAATTTTCAGCACTAAAAAAACGAAACTTCATTAACAGCTAAACTAAACGTTTCCAATGTAAATTTCCACCCTTATATAGTGTAAAAAGACATCCTGAAGCCTGGGCAGTCAATAATTTGATTGTCCAATATTTCCCTTATGAGATAATGCCTCTCATAGCAAATGTGTACAGCGCGAGCTGAAAATGCATTTACAGCACTAAAAAACCAAACTTTTATAACAGCTAAACCAAACGTTTCCAATGTAAATTTCCACCTTTATATAGTGTAGAAAGGCATCCTGAAGCCTGGAAAGTCATTAATTTGATTGTCCAGTATTTCCTTCATGAGATATTGCAACACTTAGAAAAAGTGTACAGCGCCAGCAGACAATGAATTTTCAGCACTAAAAAAACGAAACTTCATTAACAGCTAAACCAAACGTTTCCAATGTAAATTTCCACATTTATAGAGTGTAAAAAGGCATCCTGAAGCCTGGGAAGTCATTAATTTGATTGTCCAGTATTTCCCTTATGAGATAATGCTTCACATAGCAAATGTGTACAGTGCGAGCTGAAAATGCATTTACAGCACTAAAAAAACAAACTTTTATAACAGCTAAACCAAACGTTTCCAATGTAAATTTCCACCTTTATATAGTGTAGAAAGGCATCCTGAAGCCTGGAAAGTCATTAATTTGATTGTCCAGTATTTCCTTCATGAGATATTGCAACACTTAGAAAAAGTGTACAGCGCCAGCAGACAATGAATTTTCAGCACTAAAAAAACGAAACTTCATTAACAGCTAAACTAAACGTTTCCAATGTAAATTTCCACCTTTATATAGTGTAAAAAGACATCCTGAAGCCTGGGCAGTCATTAATTTGATTGTCCAATATTTCCCTTATGAGATAATGCCTCTCATTGCAAATGTGTACAGCGCGAGCTGAAAATGCATTTACAGCACGAAAAAAACAAACTTTTATAACAGCTAAACCAAACGTTTCCAATGTAAATTTCCACCTTCATAGAGTGTAAAAAGGCATCCTGAAGCCTGGGAAGTCATTAATTTGATTGTCCAGTATTTCCCTTATGAGATAATGCCTCACATAGCAAATGTGTACAGTGCGAGCTGAAAATCCATTTTCAGCACTAAAAAACCAAACTTTTATAACAGCTAAACCAAACGTTTCCAATGTAAATTTCCACCTTTATATAGTGTAAAAAGACATCCTGAAGCCTGGGCAGTCATTAATTTGATTGTCCAATATTTCCCTTATGAGATAAGGCCTCTCATAGCAAATGTGTACAGCGCGAGCTGAAAATGCATTTACAGCACTAAAAAACCAAACTTTTATAACAGCTAAACCAAACGTTTCAAATGTAAATTTCCACCTTTATATAGTGTAGAAAGGCATCCTGAAGCCTGGAAAGTCATTAATTTGATTGTCCAGTATTTCCTTTATGAGATATTGCAACACTTAGAAAAAGTGTACAGCGCCAGCAGACAATGAATTTTCAGCACTAAAAAAACGAAACTTCATTAACAGCTAAACCAAACGTTTCCAATGTAAATTTCCACATTTATATAGTGTAAAAATGCATCCTGAAGCCTGGGAAGTCATTAATTTCTTTGTCCAGTATTTCCTTCATGAGATACAGCAACACTTAGAAAAAGTCTGTGTGACAGCCTGGAGAGACTGCTGACAGGAGGGAATAGACCCCACTGGGGCTGACATGGGCTAGCTACCCATGCTGGCAGTCTCTGACACTGTGTTCAGTTTGTTGGAGACACCCGCCAAGTGCTACAGAAAGTCTACAAAGAATGACACCCCTACAGCCTGCGAGAGCGGGGGCGCAAGATGGCTCAATGACTGACCACACGGTTACAGACCTAGGAACGAACATGACTACGAGCAAGAACACGGTGCATGAGACAATGGCAGCAGGACACTCACTTCAGGTCTGCACCTCTGGCTGGGCAAAAGTAACATCAGTTACAGGGTTGAAGATCCACCAAGGAAAGAAGCGGTGTTTGGGAAAGCCGAGTCAAGGCCTCGCATTGACCAATACTTCTTACGAAGTAATGCGTCAAATCAGTCGAGTGAAGCACAGCGACGGGAAAAAACCCAAAGTTCGCAGAGCATCAGCACCCCTGTCACTGAGGAGGGTATTATAAACACAGAATTGCAGGAGGTAGAACCCACCCAGCCACAGAGACCTCCCGAAGAGAACAAGATCAAAGGGCACAGACCGAGTGTGAGGTGGCCCAAAACTATTGAGAAGAGAGAGTGGGAAACCGTCAATAACGACCTGGTGAAAATCTTGGAGCAACAAGTGGGCACTGCAGAGAAAAAGCTGGAACACATCGGTGACATCATCTACCACTATGGAGAGGAGCGCTTTGGAGTGAACAGCTGGAAAACCACCAACAAAATACCACCACCAACCAAACCTAGGAGGCAACAAGAGATAGAGAGACTGATCAGGGAAAGAAGGGACCTGCGGAAACAGTGGAGAAAAGCCTCTGATCCAGAGAGAGAAGGTCTCATGCTGCTCCATGGGGACATCAAGCTCCGGTTGAAAACCTTACGAGGAGCAGAGAACTTGAGGAAACTTCGCAGGAAGAAGGAACACACAAGAACCCGGTTCTATAAAAATCCCTTCATGTTTGTCAAAGATCTCTTCGCTAAGGACAAAAGCAGGTTCCTGCAAACTTCAAAGAAGGAACTTGAAGAGCACCTGGAAAAGGTCTACCAAAACACGAAAAGGCATGAACAGCTAGCCATCCCACATGATATCCCCCCCATTCGACCACCAGAGGTCAACATCGAGACTGGCCCTCCAAAATGGAAAGAAGTGGAGAACATGGTGCGGCGTGCAAGATCAGGATCTGCACCAGGACCAAATGGAGTGTCATATAAGCTCTACAAGAACTCACCAGATGTCCTACGCTATCTTTGGAGGCTAATGAGAATCGTCTGGCAGAAGGGGATAATACCAAAGGCATGGCGAAGGGCTGGAGGTGTACTAATTCCAAAAGAGAAGGACGCGGCAGATATCAGTCAATTTCGGCCAATCAGCCTTCTCAACGTTGAAGGGAAAATCTTTTTCAGCGTCTTGACACAAAGGCTGTCCACCTACCTGGAGAAAAACGAGTACATTGACACATCCGTACAGAAGGCTGGAATTTCTGGATTCTCTGGCTGCTTGGAGCACACCAGTATGATCTGGCATCAGATTCAAGCAGCGAAGAAAAACAAAGGGGATCTTCATGTCATCTTTCTCGACCTAGCCAATGCCTTTGGTTCAGTTCCGCATAGCCTTCTCTGGGAGTCCTTCAACTTCTTCCGCGTTCCAACATCCATCACTACCTTGGTAAAATCCTACTTTGAAGACCTGCAGCTGTGCTTCACAACACCCGACTACAAAACATCATGGCAGCAAGTAGAAGTAGGCATCATGGCAGGTTGCACGATCTCACCCCTGGCCTTTACAATGACCATGGAGGTCATCATCAGGGCCTCAAAATGGGTGGCGGGGGGTGAGCGAACCAGGAACGGGATCCGCCTTCCACCGTCCGAGCATATATGGACGACATGACCACTCTGACCACCACTGCAGCTTGCACCAGGCGGCTACTTGGTAAGCTGCAGGAAAACATCAGCTGGGCCCGGATGAAAATCAAGCCGAACAAGTCACGTAGCATCTCGATAATCAAGGGAGAGCTAAAAGACGTGAAGTTCTGCATTGGTGACGAACCAATACCAACGGTGGCAGAACAACCTGTCAAAAGCCTGGGCAGATGGTATGACTCAAGTCTTAAGGATAAAGACCAGGTGCAGCAGCTAAGACAGGATATCATCAACGACCTGAACAACATCAACAAGACTCCACTACCTGGGAAGCTCAAGCTCTGGTGTCTGCAATTTGGGCTTCTCCCTCTCGTGATGTGGCCACTCACTGTATACGAGGTCCCACTAACAACTGTGGAGAAGATGGAGCGAGCCATCACAGTATATGTGAAACAGTGGCTTGGTGTCCCACGCTGTCTGAATAACATCAGCCTCTATGGCAAAGGAGTCCTCGAACTGCCCATCACAAGTCTCACTGAAAAATACAAGTGCTCTAAAGTGAGACTACAGATGACGCTGACGGACTCCAGAGACCGGACCATCAGTGAAACGGCACCACCCCTGTCAACTGGACGGAAATGGACACCATCCAGTGCAGTGCAGCATGCCACAGCAGCCCTGAGGCACAGCGATATTGTGGGACACGTCCAGAGGGGAAGAGGAGGCTTTGGCCTTACAGCAAGCAAACCAACTTGGTGTAAGGCCTCAACCGCAGAGAGGAATAAAATGGTCGTGGAGGAGGTGCGCCGCCAGGAAGAGGCTGAAAGGTCTGCAAAGGCTGTCTCGCTTGCCAAGCAGGGACAGTGGATGAGGTGGGAAGGCCTGGAGAAAAGAAAGCTTGGCTGGAGGGATCTCTGGGAGATGGAAGCTAGCAACATCAGCTTCATCATCAGAGCTACCAATGACGTGCTGCCATCCCCAAAAAACCTCCACCAGTGGTATGGCGAAGATCCAACCTGTGCCCTCTGCCCAACACCAGCAACTCTCAAACACATCCTGACTGGTTGTAAGACCAGCCTCACACAAGGCCGCTATACCTGGAGGCACAACCAGGTCCTCAAGAGCTTGGCAGCAGTGCTTGAAAGCAAGAGAACTACCATCAACCCCTTGCCCTTAAGAGCCACCACTACCATTACAGCACCAAAATTTGTCCGAGAGGGACAGGAAAAGCCCAACCATCCTTTTCTCAAGCCAGAAGTTGGTCAGCTAACCAAGGCTCGGGATTGGAAGATGCTGGTCGATATAGGTCAGCAACTAATCTTCCCAGCAGAGATTGCAACCACCACCCTAAGGCCAGACTCAGTGCTGTGGTCCCATTCATTGAAGGCTGTCTACATTGCAGAGCTCACAGTCCCGTGGGAAAATGCAGTTGAAGAGGCCTATGAGCGTAAGAAGTTGCGCTACACTGAACTGGCGGCGGACGCACAACAACGAGGGTGGAAAGCCAAGGTCTATCCCGTCAAAGTTGGATGCAGAGGGTTTCTGGCCTCATCAACCATCAAGCTGCTGAAAGACCTGGGAATCCATGGACAGGCTCTGCCGCACACAGTCAGATCGCTCTCTAAAGCGGCTGAAAGAAGCAGCCAGTGGATCTGGATGAAGAGGAAGGACCCCTACTGGGCTCATAGATCAGCAACATGACCCCCATACCCCCTCCCCATCCCACCACTAATCTGCGTCATCCCACTTGAGTACCCAGGGCAGAACCATCCACCACAGTTAATTGGGCATGGGACACAAGCACGGGCGTGATCAACCGGCCGCTGGCCACCATTGATGAGGGTGTCTAGTGATAAAGGCCGAAACACCCAGTGATTTGATGGAACACTACTGACGATGTGTCCCAAATTGATATCTTTCCCATTCCAACCATGAGACACAACCCCCATGCCACTCTCCATAGCAAGCCTAACCTCATGAGAATACCATCTATCGGCACAATGGACAGTTTACCATCACGTCCAGTGTTTTTATGAATCTGCTATGTGAGGCATTATCTCATAAGGGAAATACTGGACAATCAAATTAATGACTGTCCAGGCTTCAGGATGTCTTTTTCCACGATATGAAGGTGGAATCTTTCATTGGAAACGTTTGGTTTAGCTGTTATAGAAGTTTGGGTTTTTATTGTGCTGCAAATGCATTTTCAGCTTGCGCTGTGCACATTTGCAAAGTGAGGCAATATCTCATAAGGGAAATACTGGACAATCAAATTAATGACTGTCCAGTCTTCAGTATGTCAGTTTACACAATATAAAGGAAGAAATTTACATTGGAAACGTTGAATTAAGCTGTTATAGAAATGTGGTAGTTTAGTACTGCAAATGCATTTTCAGCTTGCGCTGTACACATTTTCTAAGTGAAGCATTATCTCATGAGGGAAAGACTGGACAATCAAATTAATGACTGTCCAGTCTTCAGTATGTCAGTTTACACTATATAACGGAAGAAATTTACATTGGAAACGTTGAATTAAGCTGTTATAGAAATGTGGTAGTTTAGTACTGCAAATGCATTTTCAGCTTGCGCTGTACACATTTTCTAAGTGAAGCATTATCTCAAGAGGGAAAGACTGGACAATCAAATTAATGACTGTCCAGTCTTCAGTATGTCAGTTTACACTATTGTTAGGTTGAAGATATATTTTATCCCATATTTTACTCTATTAGTATTGCAAAAGAATTGTTCCACAGCATGACCTATGTTTGACCATATGGATGAGAAGACTTCAAGAGAAGCGGATGCCTGAAGACTGGATCAACGTCTGCAACATCAAAGGAGGTGTGCCGAGACACACCTCTGAAACAAAAGGACTGAGACTTTAGTGCCAGAGCACTAAAAGGCATATCTGCCTTTTCAATCAGTAAATGACTGCCATTGATGTCTGTCTTTCCTCTTGTGTCTGAAATGTTTACATGTTCCTGCTGGTGCTCCCCCCTTCGTTCCTTAGTGCAAATACATTGTATTGTTTAGGAACTTCCCAAATAAAATAGAGGGCTCGGCGGAGTGTGCTCCAGAACGAAGTTGGAGATGTAACTGAGCACACCTCCGTTCGTTCTCCTCGCGAGTAAAAGATCCAACTCTTGTCTTCCTTTCATTCATTTTGCCTTTGTTCAGTGAATGCTTAGGTGATTGAACCTGACATTATTTTGGTCCTTCGAGCGGGAAGCCAAGATACCTGAGGATTCCAGCGGGTGTGGTGAACTCCAGAAAGACCATGGCCATGGCAGGCACACTAGAGAGAGCCTAAAAATCATTTTCCAGGACTGGACCTCACCCCACCAGCTGGGATCTGACGGTTGACGGCGATCCAATGGAGGGAAGACAACAGTGGTGAGATATTTTTTTTTTTAGGGGGGAAGTGACTGACTGGAGGTCATTGCGCGTTAAGAATAAATAAATAAGTGTTCAGAATAAATAAATGAGCGTTAAGAATAAATAAATAAAAATAAAACATAAAAAAGAAAAAAAAGCAAAGAAAGACATGAAGTAGAGATGAAATAAGAAAAGAGAAAGAAAGAAAGATAGAGAAAAGAGAAAGAAATTGTGTATAGATAAGAAATCCTGTGCATACTAGTCGATGGCAGGTCCATGAAGGACAGTGGAGTGAGAAATAAGAAAACCCTGTGAATACTAGTCAATGGCAGGTATATGAGGGACGGCGGAGTCCGAGAAATTCCGTGGAGAAAGTAGGACGGCAGAGTCCTGTGTGTACACTTAAATTCCGTGTGTGAATGTTTGCGCAAACCGTATGTAAAGTGAGTGAACGGTGTGATTGGGGATTACAAATACCACTTGGTATTTTATCCCATGTAATACAGTAGGGTTGTACACAGCAGACTGGTGTGGATGCAAAGGCAAGAATTCTCCACCTGAAAAGGTTGAAGTGAGAATTACCACAACAGGAAATTTGAGTTGCTGTCCTACTGATGAGAAACCAGTTTTTAGAACACCTTAGGTGTTGACAAACTGGTCCAAATTTTCTAAAATGGGGATATTAGGTAGTAAAATAAAACCCAGGGATACGCTGCAGTGTAGAGATTGGAAGTTCATCGAAAAACAGGATCCTGATAAAACTCAGTATTTAGACACATGGATAACTGAACATGGCTTTAATGGTCAGTTAAATACACAAAAAATAGCCGCATTGCAGGGATCAATCATAGGAAAGACGAAAAAAGACCCCAAAAAGATGAAGAAAAATGGCTTTGAGGAAACAGAATATTGGATGAGGGTAGCCTTAAAAAGAGAAGAGGGATACAGGAAACAAAAAGAGAATGAAAACAAAATAAGCAAAGGAAAGGAATGCGAAAAGTCAGATAGAGCAAATTACACTGAAATAGGAAGAGTAAAACAAAAGGATGATGAGACTTTTGAGCAATACAAAGTGAGAATGACAGCTGTGTTTAAAAATCACAGCGGGCTACAGGAAAATGGTAATGTAAATGGGCCATTTCAACAGCAGTTGAAGAATGCTTTACATGCAGGCTCAAGAGAGGTAATTCATAAGTGGGTAAATAAACATTACATTTGCCTGCCAACAGGTACCCTGGAGGAGTATGTAAATCACGCCCTCCATGCTGAGAAGATAGAAAATAAAAAGAAGCAGAGGTCTATAGACAGGACAGGTCAGGTAGGACAGGTAGGACAGGAGGTCTTTTATCGAGGTGGAAAGGGCCGAGGTAGCTTTAGAGGACAAAGGGGCAGACGACAGAGAGGAGGAAGAATAGGAAGAGGAGCAAACAGGCAAAACACATCAGGCTGCTGGCGTTGTGGTA
Organism: Idiotropiscis lumnitzeri; assembly: GCF_059441095.1. Classification (NCBI taxonomy): domain Eukaryota; kingdom Metazoa; phylum Chordata; class Actinopteri; order Syngnathiformes; family Syngnathidae; genus Idiotropiscis; species Idiotropiscis lumnitzeri. Next base: position 415,292 of record NW_028283712.1, read on the forward strand.
AAGAAGGCCATATAGCAAGAGATTGCCCTGAGAAAAAGCAACCTTCAGCATGACAAGGATAGGAAGCATCTAAACAGGATTTAGAGGCTGATCAAGGAACAGATGAGTTTCTAGATGAAGAGGTCGTCCTAAATTTACAAGAGATATTGGCCTTTGATGAAATAACTGAGCTGAAATAACCTTATTGGTAAATGGGTCACCAATTACCTTTTTATGTGACACTGGTGCATGTAGGATTGCTTGTAATAAATCAATTCCAAATGATAGAGCAAGAGAAATGTGTCATCGTCAGATTTGCAAGTGGAAAACTGTCTAGAGTAACAGAATTAGAACCTGTGTGGTTGAGGGACCCAGAAGGACACTGAGTTGGTTGCATGAATTGAAATTAGGTTTACTTTTACAGAACAATGAGAGCCCAAGTTGTGGGGATGTGATTAATTTACAGAAAAAGATTAGTGATGGCACAATTTATACTTACATGATCCCACAGACAAGGTATATCATTCTGATGATGGTTTTTACTTAATTGTATACTTGTCTTTTTCAGAAAGAGAGGAGTAGGTGAAATGAAATCTTAATTGAATGAAGAAGTGAGCATGAGAAACACT